>NC_088865.1:38456751-38723546 GCF_032884065.1 Artemia franciscana
GCATACAGTCATAAATTTTTGTGAATAGATCCTCGGCAAAAGTGGCGGAAAAAAATGGCTTTTTACAAACCCTTAGTGTTTCTAGCATAGAGTCATAAATTTTTGTGAATAGATCTTCGGCAAGAGTGGCGGAAAAAATTGACTTTTTACATACCCTTAGCCTTTCTAGCATACAGTCATAGATTTTTGTGATACATCCTCGGCAAGAGTGGCAAGGAAAATTGGCTTTTTACATACCTCAGTCTTTCTAGAATACAGTCATAGATTTTCGTGAATATATCCTCGGCAAGAGAGGCGGGAAAATTGGATTTTTACATACCCTTAGTGTTTCTAGCATAGTCATAAATTTTTGTGAATAGATCCTCGGCAAGAGTGGCGGGAAAAATTGGCTTATTACATACCCTTAGTCTTTCTAGCATACAGTCATAAATTTTTGTGAATAGATCCTCGGCAAGAGTGGCATCTTCACGTAATTCATTAAGAAGCTTCTGTATCATTTGACAAACTCGAAAACGAACAGCTTGGCTAGGAGCATACGAGTGCTACAAAAATTAAATCATGAATAAACCAACAATCTAAAAGATACTTATTTTAATACGAAAACATTAAATGGCTACAATTTAATGAACAGAACCTTTTATTAAAATTAATAAAAGTATCAGCGTAAGTAATGAAATAACTTGGCAGTGGGACAAAAACAAAAAAAACGCGCACCACGAGCCCACTTTATAACGATCGAAATTCACACTTTCAAATAACACAAATCATTTTTCCTTTTTATGTTATAATTTAATATGCATAGCTCAGCCTAGCTACAAACTCATTTAGTAGCACCATTTTATGTTTTCGATGTCAAATTGTTTAGACCTTCAGCTCAATTTATTGTTCTGTTTTTGTGTCTGTCTTTCTCTTTCTTCTTTTTTTTTTTCACTTTGATTCCAATATGCAAAACCCAAAATCCACGCGATAGACATTATTTCAGAAATTAATATCTTGTCTTATCTGAAATTAAGTAACTCCCAATAACTAAGAAGTAACTAAGTAACAAAGAAGAAATGAATGATCTAAATGTTTCTGATTTTAATGCAGAGAAACATAGTGGAATCATAGATTAAAGCATTTAGAAATAACAGCATTAGTCCGACCTCAAAGGCCGTATCCAGGGGGGTACCGGGCATGAGTCTACCCCAAAGTTTTTGTCAGACTCATAAAAAAGTAACAAAAATGCATATAAACAAATTGTTGATGCTTTTTATAGTTCCCCTCCCCCCAAAAAATTAGTCCTGGATGCGCCTTTGGCCCCCCCCCCGCTAATTCGTTATTTCCAGGCACTATGTTTTCATCTAGCTGAGGCTCTATCGAGCAGAAATGTAGCTTTTTGTATGATCGGCCTGAATATAAATAAACAGGCTACATTAATAATCAATTAAAATTAATCAATGTATCAGTGTATCTTAGTTGTATTTAGAAAGTATTTTCCCTTGTTTATGGCGTTATTTCTTTAAAAGCACCAAAGGCATTAAAAATGAAATCTGATTGTTTGAATTGGTTAGGTAGATACTTGCACAACCATACATATTTTAAGAAATTAGGAAAAATCAGGAGTTCAGTTTAAAAATATAAACTCGAGACACGATCCGACAAAATCCACAATCCAAATTCATAATAATAACAACTATAATTTAGTTTAAATCGACTTACATAGTAATGTAAACAGTGTAGTACAAAAAGAGAGAAAGAAAAAATACTAAAAAAAAACACAGATTCAAGATCGTGGAAAGGTTGGAATTGACTCATTAATATCTGACCAGGCTTCTGTTCGCTACAGTAATTTTTCAAAAAGCTTAATCAAACTTGTGTAATTTGGAAATGCTAAATGTGAATATAAGAAAGAAAAAAGCAAAGAATTATATTTTCCTCTTTTGTCAACAACCTTTGAGCAGCCAACCTTGATCTTCAACATGGAGTCGGAAACTAGCCGCGAAGGGAAAGAAGGTAAATTAGTAGTAATTTTAACCTCCAATAGTGGAAAAGATAAGACAGAAGCAACGGAAAGGTTTTTGTAAAAAAAAGAGAGGAAAGGACGAAGAGAGGGTGACACAAAGGAAAGATACTTAGATGCTTCACGTATGTACCAAAGTAGTTGAGTTTACAAACTAGACTATGAAATCATTATCCCGAATGTGGAACAATACTTTTATGAACTAAAATTTTTCAGTTGAACAGCATATTCAAAACCCATATTAGAGCCTTTACTTAACAAAAACAGAGACAAAATTCAGATGATTTTTTTTAAAATTAAGATGAGCTAGCACTATAATATTGAATATAAATTTAATATAGGGATACTAATAAAATATCAACCTTAAAGCCATTTTTACAAGCTTCAGTGTCGGCTGACCGTCACAAAGACAAAGAGCCCAATAGCAGATTCTCTCAGGAGACTAGTCACCATCAAAAGTTATCGAGAATTAGAGGTTTGACTGTGAAATTCGAGTCAAAGGACAGGGAAATTTTACATCCCTTTTGTCGGCAAGATTGTTTATCAAAGTGGGTTACATCACAGGGAACTCCCGAGGTGGCAAAATTGCTCAGATGATAATTCATTAGAGCTTATTTTTAGCGTTCTCTAAGGAGATATGCTTTAAAGTAAGATTCTGCTCCATTTAATCATAAGAAGAAAATTTACACTTCTTAATGACACAAATTTCATTAAATCTGAATATCTGGATCTCCAGCACAAAAAGGGAGAAATTAAATGGTTTTTCTAAGATTTCCGGGGAAGTAGGTTTCCGCTTATAGCTTTTTGTCATTTATTCAGATCTCTTATCAAAGCTCTACATTATGGCATGATCGCCTAATCGATTCTAAATAGTTTGGACGACAAATTAGTGACAAGATCAGTAATTTTATCTAAATAGTAATTAGTAATCTATAGTTGAGTAACTAAGTAAGTAATTTGGGTAATCTATGATAACTAAGTAGTAATTTCAAGTAATTTCATTTTATTAATCTTAACCCCATACTACGGTTTTAATCTAAATCGTGTAGATGTCAAAATGTTTAAGGATTTAAGGATTTTTGAAGTTTTTAAGGATTTTTGTAATAAGTAAACATTAAGTTAGAGAAGGTTAAGTTTTACAGTAACATTTGATGACTATATTTTACTCTAGCGAATTTTCATCAAAATTCTAAGCATTTGATCAAATTACGGTTTTATTATTCTACTGTAACATATATGCAAGAAAAAAAGATTGTTTTAATTAATTTTAAATGAATTTTAGCATGTACCAAGACATGTAAACATTAGGAAATGTGTTATTTACGTTTGAACAGCAGTCAACCTGACTTATGACTTCAGTTCTATAGCCAAAAAATTTCACCAAATAAAAATTGTCAGGTAAGTGGTGAAACAGAAACATCCCCATTTCTCTGACCATCTTACTGCGATATACACAGTACATAGAAGCAAATAAATAATTTCATTATTACAATTTAATTATTTTAAGCTTAAATTAGTTTTAATTGAATTGTAGCTTAAAACGATAAAAAGCCTCCATAGTTAGTGACGATGTTGCAGTTACCGGGTCTTTGTAACAGAAACAAGCAGCAAGCCCCCAACCTCGCAGAGGCTGGGATTGCCCCCAGGCCAAGTATTGCTAAACAGAGATCAATCCAATCCGCTGCCACAGTTGTCAGCTTAAATTAAGATTAACAAATTATCATAAAATCTTGCATGAACAGTTCAAAAAGGACCAACCTGATTACTCAGCTCAGTTCTCTGGTTGGAACATTTCAACAGAGAATAGCTTGGTATGTAGTTGAACAAAATTACCCCTAATTCCCTGATCCACTGAAATACGCAAACTAAGACAAAACAGTGCACTCAAATTACACAAAACGCGAAACCAATATTTCAGAATGAACAAATTTGTACAAAATCATCTGGATATACTCATGGACACACACAGCCACAATTTTAAAAGGTTTTGCAGGAGGATTGGGGTCTGAGATGAAAACATTTTTCATTTTCAGCCCTATACTGCCCAATTTTTAAGAAAATAATACAGGAAAATCTTATCAAGCAGGATTTAAATTTTCTTTAATGCATAAATCCTCTTCAGGAACGAATCTTCAACATTTTATTTGGGGGAGGGGGCAAGAGGGGCCCATATCAGGATAGTCAAGGGACATGAGATATAATAGTTTTTTCTCTACATTATTGGGGGATCCTCCCCTTTCCCCTCCCCCACCCCCCACCCCCCAACGATGCCCCTGATCCTCTTCCCGTCAAGTCTAAAACTTGAATTCTTTTATTGAGGGTCTAGATTATTCATTCCTTAAATAATTTGATTCTTAAGTCTCGCTATATATATTAACCGAAAGCAGTCTCTCTAGCATGAATTCTCTCAGCTTACAGTTTTCTTGAACAGAATTTTCTTCGAGCAAAAACTTTATGATAACAGGAAATTTTTTATTCTACTATTTTTTATTCTACTACCTGGTCAAGAGGACCAGGTGCCACGTTTCCTCAATCCAGGTTCAAGGTGCCAAGCACAGAGGAGCCATTTCACATTTACGCAATGAGAGTGAGAGTATACAGAATGAAAAAGCAGCGACTTTAAGCACCAAGTATCTAAACGAAAGGGAAAAAATTGTATAGATGTGAATAATATAAACCAGGTTTAAATTGGAATGGAAAATTTGTTTCAAGTTCAAGTTCAAGTTCTATTTATTTTCATAAAATAACAATAACAAAAACAATATCCCAAAGGGCTCAATGGCCCGTTATTTGGGAAACGGCATACAATAAATAAAGAATCATAAAACTTGTCATAAACATACTAACCAACATCTAAATATAAATATGTAAGGAAAAGAAATCAACTCACCGGCAGTCCCCACGAAACAGCGACCCTCACATCACCCGATAATAAAATATAAATTAAAATTCTCGCGTCATCGAGGATACAACACCAACAAAACAACAACCCAAAAAAGAAAAAAAATAATAAATAAACCATAAGAAACATTTAATAAGAAGCCTTTAATAAGAAACTTTTAATCTGTCTCTTAAAGGAGCCAAGTGTTCGTGACTGCCGGATCTCAGCGGGAACCAAGTTCCAAGCACGTCCCACAGTCACAGCCAGGCCGAAGTCTGAACGAACCGAAGGACTAGCTGGAATCATCACATCCTCCCGGTTACGAACGATATACAAATTTACTTCCCCTACTAGTTTAAGCAATCCCGAAAAACAACATGGGAGATCTCCCTGGAAGTATTGATATGCCAACGAAGATAGAGATAAAACATAAATATCTTTAATTTTGAGGAGGTCAAGAGGAGTGTGTGTAGTCGACTGGAGAATTCTTGCCGCTTTCTCATAAAGATTGTGAATAGGAGCAAGTACCGAGGGAAATGTGGACATCCACACAGACGAACAGTAACATATATAAGGGTAAATCAGAGAAAAGTATAAAAGACGGAGGATAGGGAAAGGGAATAAACGCTTTAATTTTCGGATGATCCCAAGTCCACGGGAAATTTTCACTCTTATTATTTGAACATGCCACTTAAATGATAAATTTTCATCCAAAAGAACTCCCAGGAATCGCACATATCGATCCGGGGGACGACTTATGGAGCCTCTTGGTGTATGAAGCTCAGTAATTGTGGGGCAGCTCACACCTTTACGAGAAAAAATAAGAAGGTAGGACTTTTTTACATTTAAAGTTAGTTGATTTATGTCAAACCAAAAGAGTATTTTCTCAGTCATTGCTTGAAGCTTTAGAATAAGGGATGATTCATCTGGAGCTGCAGCACCTAAAGTAGTGCCATCTGCAAATGCTATTAATTCTTCTTGACTATCAGGTGTGAACACCAACGTACTCTGAGAGTAAGATTTGTGACACAATCCACAGCAAACATTGTTAATTGGGGTGTTAAAAAGTCGGTAGAGATCGTTCACATATATGAGGAAGAGGGTTGGCCCAAGAATAGAACCTTGGGGTACTCCGTATTCAAATGGAACTTTTTCGTCTGTAACTTCTGTGGCGATAGATCTGTCAGTTAGGTATGACGAGAACCAAGACAATGCTTCCCCACGGACACCAAAATAACAAAGTTTACCAATGAGAATCTTATGTGTTAGGCTGTCAAAAGCTTTCTTTATATCAAGAAAAATGGCTGCAGGAATAAGATTAGAATCTAAAGATCGTCGTATAAACTGAAGAAGTCTATTACAAGCATGTTCTGTAGAATACTTTGCGCGAAACCCAAACTGATGCTGATGGAAAAAAAATTAGCTTCAAGAAATCTAACCAGACGTTTGAACATTGCTCTTTCAAATATCTTAGAGAACACTGACAGAAGAGAGATCGGCCTGTAGTTGCCAGGATCCTTTCTGTCACCTCCTTTAAAGAGAGCTATAACACGCGCAAGTTTAAGACGTTGGGGAAATACTCCTAGTTCAAATGAACTATTAATCAAATGGTAAATTGGGATGATAATCGATGAAAGAATATATTTAATTACTTTAGCAGAAATTTGGTCGAAACCTGCTGAAGAATTCTTTAAAGACAGAACAATATTTCTAATTTCCTGCACCGTAACCTCCCCAAGAACCATTGATTTCAAGCACGAGGGACCTAAGAACATCTTCCAAGACTGTGAAACAGAGGAATAAGAAACGCTATTAGCAGTTTTTTTTTCCCTATCTCTGCAAAGAATTTGTTCATATGATGTCGAATTTGGCCTTTTTCTGTGACAAGTTGATCGTCTACAATGAGAGACTTAGGGAGACCTTCTGGTTTCATGAATGGCCGACTAACTTCCTCAATCACGTCCCACGTCTTTTTATATTTTTACCGCAATCAACAAATCTTTTTGTAAAGTATACTGTTTTAGCTCTGCGAATAATTGATTTCAGAAAATTACGGTACAACTTAAATGCTTCTAACTTGGCCTTATTTGGTCTTTTTTTGTACTCCTTCCAAAGGTTGTGCTTACTTTTTATTGATTTTAGGACTCCAGATGTTAACCAGGGAGCTACAGGTGTTGATCTTTTTGATCGAGGATTTTTTAAAGGAGCTTTTAGAGAATAAGACGTGAATTTTTCCTTAACAGTGTCATAAAACCGGCCAACTATGTCATTATAATTGCCTAAACTAAGCGTCATACGTAGTTTACGTATAAGAATTCTAATTGCCCAATTACGCAAAGCCCAATGAGTGTGTTCGAGTATGGTATATGATGATGTAGTATATGTAGTATGATGTAGTATAGTATGATGTAGTATGATGTAGTTAGAGAAGTGTTTTATATGAAGTGAAAAAAATTTTTCAGTATAGCGAGAAGGGAGCAGGCCCTTCCTGTCGTGGGCAACAAGAAATAATAGGAATTTTTTGTAAAATAAGTTAACCGATTGATTGTCAGTAAATGAATTTAATATAATGAATTTACGTTGTAGGAATTTTTTTAATTCAAAGGATAGGGTAAATGGCTAGAGGGGTGGGTAGTAAGTAGAGTATGGTGGCTATGGAACGCAGAGGTAATGTATTTGATAGCAAAAATGAAAAGGAAGAGGAAACGAGAGATAAAGCTATATCTAGATAGTATAGACGAAACACCATAGGATAAGAGAGAGAAAAGAAGAAGAATCTAAAAATATGCAATTAAAGAGGATTTTTTAATTTTTTGTTAATATTATGGAGTCTATTTTGAAAAAGAGCACCATGTATCCAAGGCTTTACTGAAAAGAAACTCCTTGCTAATGATTTAATATTTTAAAAGAAATGAATATTTTTACCAACTATTTCAATGATGAATCAGAGCTTACCTTAATAAGGAACTCCAATAGCCCAATAAAAAACACGTTTGTATATTCTATTTCTTCGCTGGTATCATCCGGTTCTCCTGGTTCAATACAAGTGGCAAATTTGACACAATAATCCAATGTTCTATCCACCCCAGGCTGCTTATCCCCAATGACAAGGGCATGGACTAATAGCTTGGTAAAATGTTGAGTAAACTCTTCAATTGGCTCCTGGAAGAAAATGAGGAACAATTATCAAACAAATAATTAAAACAGGAATTGTTTGGTAATTATAATGGAATAATTTGGTAAAATGTTGACTAAACTCTTAAATTGGATCCTGCAAAGAATGAGGAATAATTGGCTAGAAAATTATTCAAGAAGGAATTGCTTGGTAATTGTAATGGAATAATTTGATGAAATGTTGAGATAACTCTTCAATTGACTCCTGCGAAGAATGAGCAATAACTGGCTATAACATTATTAAAACTGGAATTGAATGGTGCGAAAAATGAGGAATAACCGGCTAAAAAATTATTAAAACAGGAATTGTTTGGTAATTATAATGGAATGATTTGGTAAAATTAAACTCTTCAATTGGCTCCTATGAAGAATGAGGAATAATTAGCTAATAAATTATTAAACAAGAATTGTTTGATAATTATAATGGAATAATTTGGTAAAATGTTGAGCGAGTCTCTTGAACTTTTTCACCTTGACAACCAAAGCTGTCAGGGTCGTAAAGTTGGAGCTTTAGTAAATTTTTGTTGAATGGAGTTAGAGTTGAAGCCGATACATTGAAAATGCCTGCAATTGGAGTTGGAGTTGGTAATGATTAATAAAATCTAGCTAAATGAAACTTTAAAACAGGGCTGTGGATTTGGAGTCATAGAGTCGGAGTTTTAGTAAATTTTTAATGGAGTCAGAGTCGGCATTTAAAATTTCCGGAGTCGGTTATAAATTATAACCAACTCCATAGGCCTATTGACAACTATGGGAAACCGCCTAAGAAAAGCCAATGGCTGAATCTAGACTATATAAAAACATAGTAAATACAACCTTTCTATATATCTGCAGCATCTCCTTCAAAAGTTTGCCATGCGACGCAGATGAATCTTGACACTCAATAAAGACTTTTTTCATCTGTTCAAAACTGCTTTGTCTTTGCACCATTTTTAGTCAATTATCATAGGCTCGGGTATGGCTGAAATTTCAATATCCGGTATTGGATCTCGCCAGTACTGGAAGTAATTATACGTATTAAAAACAGTGTCTTCAAATTCAATATCCTCTGGTGTTTTGTTTGGCTTGTCTAATTCTTCATCTGCTTTTTCAATAGTGAAACCTGGTGTAATATGACACAATATTGTGCAATTTGAATCACTGGTGCAATTTGATGTTCTAGACTCAACAGTGGTCTTTGATGATGCTTGTTCTGCCCTGGTAAAGACACTCTCACGAGTTTCAATAGACTCTGACCTGAGACCACTGTCAAAAAGATCAATACAAAGTTCGTCTGTAGGTTTTTGTCTTTTACGATTGGGCAACAGTGAGTTACATAGATGTTGGGAAAGTTTCCTCTTTTCACCCGATCCTGTCTGCAAATAAAATAATTCTTGATTAAAGGGGTTTAGTGGTTCACTATTGTGAGTCTAGGCAGTAGAAATTTCAATAAATTCTATACTCTAATATTGATGGGTTTTCTTTCCCTTGTTTTTGAAGCTGGTGTTATTATCAGTGGTGTCAATTTACAGAAATTTGGAGTGGGGCATAATGTGCTTTTAAAAATCTAGTGGGGGGAAGGTCAGATTTATTGTTTACGGGCCCCTGGAAGTAATACATGGGAGACACATTGACCTTTTGAAACCAGCACTATTACATTCACTTAAATTAATCCATTTATTCAAACAACAATTAGCATCAACAAATAATGTTTTTACATAACATAAAATGAAAATCAATCTGTCAAATTTATCGAAAAATATACAGAACTCCCAATTGCATCGGTTTTCCATTTCATACTAATTACACAGTAGGCTAAAGTTGAACTTTACAATTAGGTTGCCTACAGTCACACTTGTTCACCATACTACATGTACCCTGACTAAATTTACCCAGCTTTATTATAACCCAAATTTACCGAAAAAACGGAACCTAGAATGTCATGTACAAACATTGCCATTAACACCAACAACCTGACAGGCAATAGGAACAAAAAAAAAACAATAACTGTAAAATGCAAAAAGAAACACAAAACAGTAATGCGTTTTTTGCAAGGATAACATAAAAACTCGTGAATTGGAAAAGTGACACAAAATTTTAAGTCGTCTTGCCCCTTCCCCATTCCAACAAAATAACCTGAAATATACAACTCAATCCACCATTCCTCCAATAGAACAGGGCACACTTACCAAAACTATAATTTTAATAATACTCACCTAATACTCACCACAATTTTAATAATATTCACCACAACTTTGCCTCACCTTCCCTCCCTCCATAAAAATTCAAATGCCCCCACCCCCATGGAAATATCCCTGAAAGTTTCAATGCGGTCCTTAGACACGGGACCAAACAGGGTCAACTTACCAAAATTATAACTTAGGAAATACTAATTTACAAAGAGAAAAGATCACCTTTTCCCCCCTAAATCAAATTCTTTAATCAGAAACCAAAAATGAGGACTCGACTATTCATTAAAAAAAAGTGGAGATAAATACAAAACTGGAGGTTGGCCATTACTGCTGTGTAAGCAAATCAGAATATATAAAATGAAGATGTTCTAATTTAAAATGTAGAATTTAAAAGAATATGAAAAAATCATTAATAAAGAAAGATCAAGCCAAAACACGTGGTCTAAAAAATTCAAGTTTTATAGGCAAAATACAACAGTTGGCTCTTTATCTAAATTATTTACCAGATAAACAGTTTCCCTGTTATACGCACTAAATAATCATATAGTCAGATATATCACAGATATTGCCCATCAATGTTTCAACTTCACCAGATATATCAATAGAAATTAGTACAATACTATCTGAAAGCCTCACTATAAAAGTTACTTCCCACAAGAGGTCTATTCATCCTCAGGCGGGTTAATTTGGGAGAGGGGAACAGGGGGTTGACTGCTCTCCCTTTAATTTTGAGTTTTTCACTGAAAATACTCTTGTCCTGTACTTCCGTTGAAAAAAGCCCCCTTCTAATTCTGGAAAATAGATTGTGTCCCCCATTTCCACCTATCTTCCTGGCGATATTCGAATTAAATTTGCCGGCGTTTCTTGCCAGTCGTTGATAACAGTTATTCTAGTGACTGTACAATTGTACGATATGTTCCTTGATGGCGTGGCATAATATATATGTGTTGTAACACAGAACTCAGAGAGTAAAAAAAAATCACCATTTTATCTACATTAAATATAATCCCTAAACATAAACGTCACTACAATTGCAATTGTGTTCCAGCTCCTCCCCCTCCTGATGGAACTGGATGAAGCCCTAGTTTATGCACCAAAGTTGGCTGATTTTGTGGGTTCACATGATTTTTTGTGCTTATTTCTCTTAAATTTTCGTTCATAATGCTAATTCCTCCCCCCCCCCCAAAAAAATAAAAGAAAATAATAACAAAATCAGGAATATATAGCATATAGCATATGTTGGGATACAATCGTGGCAATAGTGATGACCATAATGGGAAAACTATCAAGATTAATTTATCCACTTTCTGGAAAATTACCCATTTACTCAGAGTAATATTTTCCAATAAAATTTTAGATTAGGGCTTTGAAATATTTCGAAAGACGCTTAAGTTAGGAGAATAAAACTTACACTTTAAGGCATAAAAAGCTAAGAGACTTAAAACAGCTTTTTGGTAAACTTTGGAATGTTTCTATAAATCTTCTAGCTAAGGGATGAACATACCAGTCAATGAGACTTTCAATGCTCTTTCAAATACACTAATTGCCACTATTAGACGTTCCATTTTGAGCCCCTAAAAGGAACTATAAAGAAAAAAGATAAAACATACCATTTTTTTCAAATGCATTGCTGTGTTGAAATTAGAAATGATTTTTTTTTTATGATTGAACACAACAAACTTCACACATTATAAATATTTTAATTTCATTGTTTTTCAATACTGTCAACATTACATGGGTAGAATGAAACAAACTACAAATAGCTTTCGTTCAACAAAATTAATAGAAAAGAAGCGAAATTACACATTAGTTTCAAGAACTAAATTTAATAAAAAAAAGCTTGAAAATAAAGAAAATAAATAATATTACTTGAAAGTTAGATATAGGTTAATGAATATCTACCAAACTAAACATTGCTTTCAAATAACATAAGTAAATTTGGGGATAAATCCACTGTAAAGAACAGATATCAGATTTTTATGTGTTGTTGTGTGCCTGATTCTGTTACAGCCTTACAAGCTATCAGGAGAGTCAGTAGCCTACATAATAAAGTGTCAAGGTGTTCTGTTGGGAAGTGTTAAATGATATTTTGTCTCGTTTTTCTAAGTAAAAGGATTTTAGCTGAAAAAAAGTATAAAATCATGGCTAGCGCATTCATCAGTTTTAAATTAGTGAGAAGATTGATGAGGTGACTAATGGAAAAGTTAAGGGATGTGCAAAAAAAAACTGAGACTGAAGCAAAGACAAGAACTTTCTAAGGCTGGAAAAGATCCAAAACAAAAGATGTTACTGTTTTTTTTTTTTTTCCTCTGCCTTTTTTTTTAGCACTGAGGAAGATTTGGTGGAGGTTCTTGTCAAAATATTTGCTTGATTTTCATCTTCATATTTTGCTACTGGCTGAGAAGATTGATGAGGTGACTAATGGAAAAGTTAAGGGAGGTGCAAAAAAAAAACTGAGATTGAAGCAAAGACAAGAACTTTCTGAGGCTGGAAAAGATCCAGCCTCAAAGATGTTACCATTTTTTTGTGTCTTTTTTTTCCTCTGTCTTTTTTTTAGCACTGAGGACGACTTGGCGGAGGTCCTTGTCGAAATATTTGCTTGATTTTCATCTTCATATTTTGCTACTGGCTAACAAAATCCTCGTTTTTCACCTATTTGATTTTTCTCAATTTCATTTATACACCTAGGATGAAACAAAGGATGTTATCAGTTATACAGAGAACCAAGGTCAGTAAAACTTTTTGCCGCTTTTTCAACTTGTGGGCTAGGATTTGAAGTTCTTTTCTAAGTTGGAATTAGATTCTAAGTATTATTTTCACACAACTGTTATTGTTGATTATTTAAAGGCAGATTGATAGATCTTAATATCAAGAAGTCTGTCAGTATATAGAGGCTTCAACCATTATACCATTTCTATTGTTTCAATTATTGATCAAATTAGGTGCTTAGGTGACCACAGCTCAGACAGAGCCCCATCCATTCAAGGTTTGATGGGTCAACCCTACGAATTATTGTTGCTTTGATTTAGGTTTTGTGTTTTTATGGCGTTTTTTCCAGTCTTGGGAGATTAGGCCTGGCCACGCAATGCCTGAAAAGGCAGTTTTTTTGTTTTTTTTTTGTCATTTTTTTCAGGTTTCATAAGACCAAGGTCAATAATAAAATTGGATATTTTCACAGTCCTTGGTGTGAAAAAATCCTATCTGATCATTGAACCTTGATAAAAACCTGGAATAGTTGGCAGATGGTCAAAAAGTGAATTTGAACCAAGATTCAGCGTCCTGGATTCAATGCCTCCAACATTTTACAGAAGTCTTGAGAACTTCCCATTATCTTGGCTGCTTGTATGCCGGGGGGTTCTTATGCTTATATTCCATTTTTTAGAATCACATCAAAGAAGCACACAACATCAACCCAGTTTTAACAGAGGATGTGCCAACATTATCAAATACTGTGATGCCTTTCAGACCAGTGGAGTCATTAGCAGAGGAATCTACATTTTATCTGAACACTACCTTCCAATGACAAACAAAATTTAAGGTGTTATGTCAAAAATATATTGTAGATATGAGGAAATGAGACTAACCAAGCATAGAACTATATACTGAACATTTCATTTGCAATCAGAAAACACAGAAGACTTTGCCACCTTCATTTGGAATTTATTTTACATTTAGGCAAGATGAAAGAAGAGAATTTACATCAAGACTTTGAATGAACTTTATCGTTGGACTCTCTGCAAAAAAAAATTTAGTGAATAACCCAGAAGTTCATTATTTTGTGAATGACTCAAAATTGTATTATTTCATTTTGTATAAATATGTTAGTTTCAATTTGATACTTTAGTATTTCTACTGATGATGATTGCTTTATTTGTAAAAAAAGATCTAGACTTTTGTAACCGTTTTCACTGTCTAAATAAATGGATTTATCCTCATTTGAAAATTTTATTTATTTGTCATAGAAAGGCAGTGTGGTCTGAGAAAAGAATATCAAAATACATTTAAGCAATCAATGGTTTGTAACAAAGACAACTTAAAAACTATCATTTGTAAGGTCGAAACCCTGACAGATGTGGTGCATTTGCTTGTTCTTACAAATTATTACTTTAGCTCAAAAAACTGAGTTAAGAACCAGCAGTACCATCAGTTTTTTGTTTCTGAGGTCAAAGGTAGTGACTCTCATTTTTGCAAAGATGCTACTATAAGAAAGGAAACAAAACTGAAGACAAATCCTATTGAAGATTTGAAGAAATCATTTAATAGCCCATAAACGAGTAATTGGGGACCCTCCACTACTGCCATTAACAGTAGGTGACCTCCCATCTCAATTACCAAAAAAGGCAGGGCCAGGACTTTCAGAGACCCAAACATCAAAACCTTTAAAAACAGAAAGTAATAGTAGTTTTCAGTAAATTCCCTTCTTGATATTCACAAATTAGTTGAAAATTTTAAAACTCATTTGCCATATTTAGTTGGTAACTTTAAAGCAGGGAGAGTTAGTGGTTACTTTTGAAAACGGTAGTCAGGTAGGCTAATCAGTGATTTCAATACTCTTAGAATAATTGTTTTGGGCTATACATTGCATTTGATAGAAAGCCCATGAAAAATTGTCAAATAAAGAATAACAGTTATGTAGTACAGGTGTTTAGAAAAGAGATTGATAATAGGTTATGTTAGATTATTATTACTGAATTTCTTAAGGCCAAAATTAATTAAATATTCTGTCTTTCTCTCATTTTTATAGTGCCAAAGAATGATGGTTCTTTAAGATTTGTTTGAAATCTTGAAAGGTTAAATGAAAATGTTAAACACCATCATTTTAAATAGAAAGCATTCAATTTGCCATTGGTAAATGACTAAAAATAGTTATAGGGCTCAAAGAGACCTTGTGGATTTTTATTATTTTTACCCTGTTCACTCTTGATGAACAGATGTATTTTTGTTTTGCTATTTTTCTTACAAACTACAAGCCAAATGGCTTATCAATAGATCTGTGAACTTTTACAAAGATAATAAAACCCTTATATCCTCTTTTTCAAACAGAAGGGTATTTTTCAACTGTTTATTTGGATGCCCTACTTTCTGGGAAGTTCAATAACAAAATGGCAATATAATATTTGCAGCACTATAAAACTTATGTCAGGTCTAGGATTTGAATTTCACCCTAAAAATTAGTTCCATTTCTAAATTAGCAGATTAAATTTCTAGGATTTATATTAAACACACAATTTATGTGCATTCCTATTCCAGAAACAAATATTTAAGAAGCTCAAGATTAAGGTGCTTTCTAAGAATGCCACTACAATTTAAGAACTGGTTGAGATGCTAGGAATTGTTGTTTTAATTTTACCAGCAGATCTGCAGTTTTATCAAAGGACAAAGCTCAGTATAAAAAAAGTGCATTTTGATTTGGCAGTAGAGGGGAATTAAATATATGATGTCATTACAGCTGAATATTGCTATTTATGTATCCCATCAATTGTTCCCAGGCCTGTTGATAAGTATTTAACTAGACTTGGCAGTGCATCAAAGAAAAGATGGGCTATCATTGATTCAGCTTCCAGGAAATTTGTCATAAGTCAATGGTCTTTAGAAAAAGGGGAATTTGACATTAATGTTAAAAAAACCTTTTCATTTAGCATTGATGAGTTTTGCTGAAAATATAAAGGGCAATCACATCTTGCATCATTCAGACAACATACCAACAATAATTTATACAAATAAAATGGGAGGACTTAAATCTAAGATTTGTAATTATTTTACCAATAATATTTGCCAGCTAAATTTGGGGGGCAAAGAGTGGATCTCTGCACAACATGTGCAAACAATTTCTGAAACCAGATTAGCTAATCATGACAAAACAAAATCACAAAAGAGAAAAACAGTGGCGAAGATAAAACCAGTCCCATTCTGGGTAATGGTATTTATAAAATTCCCTGTTTCTATGTTTGGAAGAACCCAACAGCAATTGGGAGAGAGGTTATTGGAATATAGAATCTCAATTGACAAAGCAGTTGGGCAACAACCAATGGCCTGAGACTTTTGACCTTGCCTTGGCTCAATGCATCTATGACAACCCACATCATTTCATTTTATTGGATAATACCTCCATTATTACCCCTGTTAAAGGTCTCATGCAAGTTTTAAGGGATTCATTTGAAATAAAAAAGCACATTCACCTAAAGGTTGCCCTTGATAGAGACACTGGAGAAACTTTTCTAAGCCTCATTTATAATGAACTTATTAATTCTGATTGTTTTTACATCCATTCACAAGATTCTTTTTTGCAACCTAATAGAATCCCTGATAATACTGTACCTGGTATGCAATTGGCCTTAAAAGTGCTTTACATAAAATGAAATTGTGAAATGTCATTTGATATTGTATTTTTATTCAGTTACCCTTTCGGGTCCTATTTTAGTTTCAGTGTTTGTTTTGAGGTTTGGTTTATATGTTGTCTTTTGGACTTTTATCTGGAGTTTTTTATTGTTCTGCACTGAGGACATTTGAGCAGAGGTCCTGACCCAAATATTTGCAAAGATTTTCTTCTGTTTTTTTCTTCTTTTTTTTCACTGGCTGTTATTGTCCTTGTTTCTCTCTTGTTTCCAATGTTTTTATTTTGCCAGAAAATGTGCCTGGATTTGTCAATACTCCTGATAAATTTTCAATAAAATTTGACAATGAAAAGGAATGAAGACTTGATCCTGCAATTTGATAATTAAATTTTTGGGTAGGACAATCAAGAATCATTGATTTTTTTTACAACCAGATTAAATTTTCAAGCTAAAGAATTTGTATTTTTGAAACCAAATCAAGAATGTTATGTTTTGTATGAATTCACAAAGAATTGTGACAATAGTTTCTTCTATACATTTCTTCCCTTTAGTTTGTTTCTCAGAACTCTTCAGAAGACTGAAGCAGACTAGGCAAATGGCATTTAATTATCTTAATTGGATTACACAGGTTTCTACCCATTATCATGAAGCTTAGAATAAGATGTCTGATATTACTACCAAACACAATGTTTATTTTATTTTTTAATTGGAGACCAGGGCCTCTCTACTCATTGATCAAGACCACAAAACTAGCAACTAGCAAGCTAGCAGCTTGTATGATATCTGGCAGGGACTACACTATCAAAGATAATCTCTTCCCACAGTTGCGAACAAAGAGGAATTTATCCCTTGTCACTTTCTTTGTAGGTCCATAATATGAACTGCTCAATATTTACCTAATACTAATGTTGCATTGGTTAATCCAGGTGAATGCAGAAGTCTATTTCAGTTGAACCCTCAGCTACACAGGTAATCTTTCTTTGGAGTAGAATTCTAATCAAAATTGGCAAGTTGGTAAGTTTTTGTTTCATTTATAAATTTTATGTTCTTTCCAAATACCATGGTTGCTTTCCCATGATATAGGGGGGTGGGGGGGGAGTAAGGTGATATCAAAATTTTATAGTGCTTGCTCAAGGAGACTTGACCACTAAATAGGCTATTGTCAATTTACCTTTAGTCTAACTTATATTATTAGGGTTTGTGGTAAATGTTTATTTTCATCACAAGCTCTCTAAAGTTTGTATTACTGCATATAGCAAGATTCTGATGATTGTATATTGCTTCTTTGTCATTATTAGAGAAGTGTATCTATTTTTTAGCTTTCAAAAATCCCCTCCAATGAGAATAAAAATGCAAAAAGTGGGCTTGCTTACAGGTAACATTATCTACAGAACAAAGCATATTAGTCTATGAGCCCTGTGGGAAGCAGGGCAAGGTCTGTATCTATAATATATGTTTATTCAACAAAGAGTGATAAAACTAAAAAAAAAAAAACCTAAAACAAGATTTATTGAATAAATATAGAATACAGACCTTGCTCTGCTGCCATGGGGTTCAAGAACTATTAGGCTTTGCTCAATAGGTAATGTTACCTGTAAGCAAGCCAACTTTACACATTTTTTAGTTTACCCTATGGAGGAGGAGGGTCAACCAGAAATGGATGCACTTCTAGAATTAGCATTTCTAAGTGCTCTAAACTGGAAACCATGCTGCTTTGCAGCATGGTTGTCAAGTTAAGAGCAGTTGTGATGAAACTAAACATTTACCAAGTTTGAAATCTGTTAAGATGTAGGCTAGCCTAATTTATGTAGAAACTTTAATTAACTAATGTATTATCTGGGTCATAGTTTATCTGGAAACCATAATTAGGCTAACTAAATCTATTATTTGGGTCCTATTTTATCTGGAACCTAATTTAACTAAACCAAACCATGCTACCTGTAGTCAAATACGAAATATTTAGGGGAAAGAGATTGAGAGAAATCCATAGTAACAGATTTTTCTTGGTGTTCTAGAACAGCATAGCTTATAGGCTAGGACAGAACAACTAAACAGCATAAACTGATGAAACAGCAGTGGTTCTAGGCAAAGACAGGGGAAAGCTGCCCCCTCCCCGATATTTCCGAAATTAAATTCCTTTTATTTCATATTTTTACACTCCTGTGGTATACCTTGCCCCCCCCCCTCTCATTAAGAGGCCTAAAACTGCTACTGTGAATATAATCCTCTTTTATCCCAAAGATCAATGTTCATTATAGTGACCTTCTTACGCCTTGCCATTTACCTCAACACGTAAATTTCCTGCAAGTACAGTCTGGTTCATGAACTCTTTTAAAACAGAAAACCCACATTGACGAGATAATTCAAAATTTTCAAGATGTTTCAGTTGCCAACTTTAAGAAGAAATCAAATGCTATCGCACACGAGTTTTCTTTTTTCAAGGCTGGGTGCCTTTATTTCGCTACTAAGATCGGCGCTTAGAAGGGGGAGGCAGTTGATGTCTGTTATTTTGAAGAACATCTTTTTGCATAATATTATGCAAACAACTCATTCTCAGACAACTCATTCACAGATTCTGAAAGGAGATATGGGCCTGTTTTCTTTAAAGCTATGTAGGTATATTTTAATGCTTAGATTCTGGTTGAAGTTAACTAAGAGTAATGAAGATAGACTAGTAAGAGTGGCATATGAAGAGATGTTGAAATATGGTTTAAAGACCTCGTGGCCATCCCAAATTACATCATTGCTAGAAAAAGTAGGAATGCCTTATTTATGGAATAATGGTCTTTGCTCTAGTGATGTACCAAAAAATTTAGAAAGCCAGGTACAATTTATATTAGAGACTCAGGAAATTCAGCATTGGCTAGGGCTGGTTTAAGATTCTACAACCCTACAGCATTACAATCAGGCAAAATCTAGTTTTGGAGAGGAAGTTTATTTTAAATTTAATTTACCGGCTATGATTCTACGTCGTTGGATTCAGCTTAGGGCGAATTGTCTTCCAATCCAGAACAGGCAAAAAACGTTCGACAAAAATAAAATGATAGTTGGTCCTGATAGGCGGTATGCTTGTCCCCTTTGTAAAGATGATGATGAAGACTTGGATCATTTTCGCTGGAAATGCCCGGTGCTCTTGGATTTACGAGAAATTTATTTGCATGGGATTAATTTGATGCTTCCGGGTATTCTACAAAATAGTAACCCAACCACAATATTTCGAGTGGGAGTATATATAGATAAATCCTTAATAAGAAGAAAAAGTTTTATATAACTAATTTCTTTTGTAGTTAGATTAGGCACTTTTTGCGTTGAATTCTGTTTTTTGTGCGTGTTCGTACCGTTGTTAATTTCCTTGCTTGTTTGTTATTTATTTATATTTTTGTGTGTATATGGCCCATGGGTTTTTGAAATACACCTATCTATCTATCTATGTATTATTAACAATTCCACCTCCAAATTTTGAGAGATACCTTTTCTGTATCTCAATTAAAAAATTGAAAACTCCCTCTTCTTTCTAAATTTAATGAACTGGAACATTTTTTTTGTTTTTTCAGAATAAAAAGCCATGCATAAAAAATTGAGTCGATTCGGGTGTAACCTGGCATTTCTTTCTTTCTTAAGCAATTTTGAATGACACTTGTTTATTACTTAAGTAAAATAAAAATAAACCATTAAACTCACCTTCATTCACTTTTCAAACCAAAATCGCAGAGAATGTGGAGGAATGAAAATAATTATTTGTAAATCATACATAGGATGCATAATATGTACCATTCACCTTATTTACTCAAGTTGTGCCTTAGCTTGTTTTCAATTATCGTTGATTTGTATCAGGATACCTCCAAGAAAAGGCAAATAAAAATCGCACTTTATTTAGCAAAATCTAGATAAACAGCTCAAGAGACATTCGTTTTGAACCTAAATTTAAACTTGCTTTTTATCCAAACATAAGAGCCAATATATTGTAACATATTTTTTAAGATTTAGGAAATTCTAGACAGGATCTTCATAATATCTCTTATGAATTTGAAAAAGCTCAAGATTTTGAAATATATAAACATGATTTGGTAATATCATTAAGACTTTGATTGTTAAGATTCTGATAATATTCGACAAGATTTTGATTATCTTGATAGTATCATGCAAGAGTTTGGTAGCACTTGGCAAGATTTTGATAAACTTGATAATGATAGAAACGATTTGATCGTACTAAGTTAAATTTGGCAATAGCAGACACGATTTAGAAAACATCATGTCAGTTTGAAGGTATCATATGCATGTTGGTATTACCAGAAAAATATTTTAGTCAATATCATGTAGAATTTTCACAATACCATGCATGATTGTGTTAACAACTTGCAAGATTTTGATAATACTATGCAAAGTTTAGATAATAACATGGAGGGTTTTCATAATACCATGTGGGATTTTAATAATGTAGCACAAGATAATTGATAATTTCAGGCCCGATTTTGATAATATCACACAAGATTTTGGTAATACTTTATATTTTGATAGCACCAGACACGATTTTTACCAGACATCAGACAGAATGAAAATATTAGAAAGACTTTATTGGTCCAGCTATCTAGCACTCCATTCCATTGAGGGAGAGTCCCTTTCGAGTCCTAATGTGGACAAAAATCTTTAGTTGCCCGTCTTTATCTTTACTTGGATTTTAGGGCCTGGTGGTTAGATGAGTTTAGATGGCCGGCTAAATTGAATGCTAGGGGCCCCCGACGGAGTTTGATGCTGGGGGCCCCGGTATTTATGTTAGGTTAGAGTTCGGGTGAAGTTGGATGCTAGGGCCCCCTTGAAATTGGATGTTTGGGCCCTCCCCCCGTTGGTTAAGTTAAGGATGCCATAAAATTGTATTCTAGGATCCACCCCCCGGTGGAATTGGATGATCGGGCCACCAGTGAAATTGGTTGCTAGGGCCCTGGGGGTTTGGTTAGGGAGCTAAATGAAGTTGCATGCTAGGGGCCCCCCAATGGAATTGGATGCTCGGGGCTCCCAGTGAAATTGGATGCTCGGACAACGTACATCCAACATACATACATCCAATTTTTGTGCAATGAATTATAGTATATTCTGCAAATTAATGGGCTTGGGGACAGCTGCCCCCTCCCAAATGACGCCACTGCATTTCCTATGAAGTGACATGTATCTGCGTCTTGAAAAATTTTAAAAAAAAGTGTAATGATCGGGATTTGAAGGGACAGGGTCGTCATCAAAAATATTATACTATCACTACTCATGTGGGACCCACACCCACATATATATACAGATGCTCTGCTAGTGGGAGAATATTAGGTGGTTGGTTTTGATGCTAAGAGTGGATGGCGGGACTGGTCATAAGTATTTTTGGGGTGTATCGAGCCATGGAGGGAGTGACAGGGGCCACTTCCCATGATTTTCTTGTGGTGGGAGCATGGAGGAAGGTAGAGTTATCAGCTCTTTTGATTTTTGGAATAAAATATTATTAATAACCTTTAAAAAAAAGTATAACTCAACCATGTAAGGATCCTTGCCCCACAGAGGTCGGGGGAAGCATGATGGTCCCAAGTCCGCAAATGAGGAGGGTTGGGCTCTGGGCTTGCAACCCACACTCGGGACCTTGAGGGGCAACCCTCGGGGGAAAAACAACTGCAACTGAAACGTCTGAACAACAGCCTCGGATACATCGCCTCCCCAGATACCGACCCCTGCATGCCCCCGGAAACGATTTTTGACTGCGAAACAGAATCTAAAGATGGGTTTTTGGAACGTGAGAACGATGAACCAGATATCCAAGACAGAGCAAGTTCTTAAAGAGATGAGACAATACCTCATCGATATACTCGTTCTCAGTGAAATAAGGTGGACTAGAAATGGATTGGAGAAGTTCGGTGATGGATATGTCATGGCATTTAGTGGTCACCTTCCGTCCACCACACTGGTGTAGGACTTCTGATGTCGCCACTTGCACACAAAGCAATGACAAATTGGAACCCAGTTAACAAACGTATAATGACAGCTCGCTTCGTATCAAATCACACAAAAATGACCATCATCGCATGCTACGCTCCAACTAACGAAACTGATGAAGAGGAGAAAGATGCTTTCTATAACATGCTATACTCGGTCACCAAAGACGTTCCCAGGTATGATGTACTCTGCGTGGTTGGCGAGCTAAATGCTAAAGTTGGTGCAGACCGCCAGTACTGCCCTGAAGTTCTGGGCCCACATGGCATGGGAGAGATAAATGAGAATGACACACTCCTAATCGATTATGCACTAAGCAACGATTTGATAATAGGTGGTAGTATGTTCGACCATAAAACGATTCACAAGTACACATGGGTGTCCCCCGACGGCCGAACGAAGAATCAAATCGACCATTTCCTCATGTCAAGACGTTGGAGAAGTAGCCTATGTGACGTGAGGGGTTTTCAAGGAGCGGATGTTAATTCAGATCACATCCTGATGATAGCCGAAGTAAGAATCAAACTGAAAGCTTAGAAGCGGAAAACTAACACTGCAGCACATAAACGATTTGACACCGATAAGCTGAAAGATCCTGACATCCGCAAAAACTTCTGCATATCTCTACATAACGGATTTGAAGCGTTAAATCTGCTCGACAAAACCAATGACTTTGATGTTGAGAATACATGGACCTCAGTCAAGAGTGTGTACCATGACGTTGCGAAGGCCAACCTTGGCTTCAAGAAAAGAAAGAAAGAAGAATGGATATCGGATGACACCTGGAAATACATCAGTAAACGCAAGGAGACCCGAACGCTTATCCTGAATACGTCGAGCCCAGAGCAAAAAGCCCAATTACAGCTTCGCTACAAAGAAGAGGATAAAGCGGTGAAGAGAATTGCAAGGAAAGACAAAAGAATTGCCATTGAGAGAAAAGCAGCGCTTGCAGAAGAAGCTGCAAAGAAAGGAGACTCAAAAATGGTTTATCGACTAACAAACGAGATAGCTGGAAAGAAAATAAATCGTACATCCCTTGTAAAAGATGAAAATGGAGACGTTATTTCGGATCCACAGAAAGCTGACGAGAGATGGGCCTCACATTTCGAGAAAGTCTTAAATAGGCCCAGACCTGATGATCCAGAAACAGTACCGGATATGCCATTTTTACAAATTGACGTAAGTGCTGACACACCCAGCACGGAAGAAGTGACGACAGCTGTGAAAAAGCTGAAAAATGGACGTGCACCTGGAGTCGATGGGATCACGGCAGAGATGCTGAAAGTGTCCCTTCGAGCCTGCATATTCGTATGGACTGCTCTTTTAGTGGCCATCTGGACCAACGAAAAAGTCCCAAAAGATTGGACCAGAGGTATACTGGTCAAACTCTTCAAGAAAGGCGATGCACAAATTTGTGACAATTGGAGGGGCATCAATTTGACGTCTGTGCCTAGTAAAATACTAGCCTCAGTAATGCTACAATGCCTAAGAGCAGCCCTAGACTCACATCTCAGGGAAGAGCAACATGGGTTCCGACCTGGTAGGTCTTGCTCTGATCTTATTTTCATTTTTAGACTGATGGTGTAAGAGTCCAGAGAGTGGAACAAAAAGCTGTACCTGCTCTTCATTGATTTTGAAATGGCGTTCGATTCTGTTGACCGAGACACATTTATGGAAGATTTTGAAATATTACGGAGTACCTGATAAACTAGTCAAAATGATAATCGCACTATATGAGGATAGTGAATGCTGTGTACGCACAGAATATGGGGACACGCGTTTCTTCAAGATAATGTCTGGCGTCAAACAAGGGTGTGTCCTATCCCCGTTTCTGTTTGTCATTGTAATGGACTATATTCTACGGCAGTCTTCAGGCATTGGAGTGAAGATTAGCAGCCGACAGATCTCTGATCTGGACTTCGCAGATGACGTTGATCTTCTTGAAGAAGCGAAACTGCGACTGCAGCTGCTACTCGACGCCATAGACGAAAAGGCTGATAAAATGAGACTTGCAGTAAATGTCAGTAAAACAAAGAGTATGGCCACATCTGACTCCCCACTCATATTAAATTGCAAAAATAAAACTATTGAGCAGGTTAAGGAATTTAAATATCTCGGGAGTTGGATCGAATACGATGGTGAAATAGCCAACGAAATCAAGAGGAAAATTGGACAAGCGACATCGGCTTCTAGCAAGTTGAAACCAGTCTGGCGCAGTAGTAAATACTCTATGCGCTTGAAGCTCCGCCTCCTGAATAGCAATGTGATGTCCATCCTCCTCTATGCTAGTGAATGCTGGAAACTAAACACCCAGCTAGAGAAATGTGTCCTAGCCTTTGAAAACATGTGCCTTAGGAGAATCCTGAACATATCGTGGCAGGAAAAGGTCACCAACATAGAAGTTCGCCGACGAACCGGTCAGCCATTAGTTCCTGACCTTCTGAAACGTAGGAGATGGACATACCTTGGCCACGTCCTCCGTATACCAGAGGATCGACTCCCGAATACAGTATATGATTGGCGTCCCGAGGGGAGGCAAAAAAGAGGTCGACCAAGACACAGCTTACGACGGCAGTACGACCAAAACCTGAGAAATGCGGAGTTATCTCTTCAACCACAGTGGGAGGAGGTCACGGCTGCAGCTCAGCTCCGAGATGTCTGGCGAGGTTTCGTAGACGCCCTATGAGCCACTCCTCGCTCTGGAGGATCTAAGGTAAGGTAAGATAATAACCTTTTTGTTGGGGGGCGAGCTTGTTTCAACTCCAGAATTTTGTTGTGTGATCTTTGGTCTATTATGAGCAAACACCTATCTCAACGGATGGATTTTGGGAAAAGAGGACGTTGAAGAGGGAGCTATTTGCCCTCCTGTCACTTTTGACTCTTAAAAAGGGAGCTAGAACTTTCAATTACCAAACCAATTAGCCCCCTCAAAAGATTATGCGACCATCCCTTCCATACGAACCTTATATACCCCCAGGGCATAACTTACTACATTTGCTGCTGGGTGCTGGGCAGTTGTTTTTTTCTGTAGTTTCGTTATGTGACCTTTGGTCAATTTTAAATAAAATGGGTATATACAAAATGCGATCGGATGCATTTGAGGAAAAGTGGGCACGGGGGGGGGTATTGCCCTCTGGTCACTTTTGACTCTTAAAAAAGGGAAATAAAACTTTCAATTTCTGACAAAACGAGCCCATTCTGAAGTTTATATGACTACTCCTTCCATAAGAACCAAATATGGCCGCAAGGCATAACTTACAATGCCTGCCCCGGGCTCTAAGGGGTTGAATAAACCTTAGTTTTATTATCTGATGCTTAAACTAACTTTAGCAAAAGGCTATTTCCAAATTTTCATCGGACGAGAAAATAGGCGTGGTGGGAGGTAGTTGCCCTCCGATATGTTTTGACTCTTAAAAAGTGAACTAGAACTTTCAATTGCCTATGAAATGAGCCCCCTCTGAATTTTATACGAGTAAACCTTCTATAACAATCATATCTGCCCCCAGGGCATAACTTACAATGCCGCCCCGGGCTTTGGGGGTGGTGTCGACCTCAGAGTTTTTGTTGCTTGATCTTTGAACTATTTTTGAAAAAATTGCCATCTCAGATCTTTTATCGGATGGGTTGGGGGAAGAGGGTGTAGGGGGTCTAGCCGTTCTCTGATCTTCTTAGAAACTGATCTAAAACTTTCAATTCCCTGTAAAATCAGCCCCTCTGAAGTTTATACGAGCACTACTTCCATAATAACCATATATACCCTCAGGGTCTTGTTGTCCTCCGATATCTTTTTAATTAAAAATTGAACTAGAATTTTCAATTTCTCGTAAAATAAACCCCCCTCTCAGGTTTTTCAAGTATCCCTTCCATAAGGACCAAATATGCCCCCAGGGCACAACATACGGCACCTGCCCAGGGCTCTAGGGGGGGCGGGGTTGTTCCGACCTAAAAGTTTTGTTATCTGACCTTTGAACTATTTTTAATAAATTAACTATCCCAAAATAATTATCACATGTATTTGGGGAAAAAGCCGTGAGGGGCTAGCTGCCCTCCGATCAAAAAGCCGTGAGGGGCTAGCTGCCCTCCGATCAAAAAGCCGTGAGGGGCTAGCTGCCCTCCGATCACTTTTGACTCTGAAAAAGGGCACTAAAACCCTCAATTTCCAATCGAATGAGCTCCCTCCGAAGTTTATACGATCATCTCTTCCGCATGAAGTGTCTCTGGGAGAAAAAAATATTAATAAAATATTGAAGGCTTATGGCTCTTTCTATAAGCAACGCATTAGCCTTGTCTCTCATAGTGTTATCAAAAATCAAACTAAAACTTTATCGTGTTAATGAAACAATTACTATTGGGGTACTTCTTTTTTGTTTTTTAAAAGGGCACTGACCCTTAATAGACTTGAAAATTATCCTGCTTTATAGCGCTTTAAAGAATTTATTTAAAACGTCTTAAATTAAAAAAAAAAAGTTTAAAATCTAACTTACTTCATTTTGAAAACCTATGAACCTAAAGCCAATCAACCTGGCAATAATTCAGAGAATCAGTTATATTTTATTAGAAAATCATACAAAACAGTTTTTAAGAGAGGACTACCAAATGAATTATATTTTGGGGAGGAAGGAGATTGTGGTTTTAATTGGGTTTTTAAGATTACTTTACGAGTTGGGAAATATTCTTTAGTTTTTAAGGAGAAATGTTATTTTCCTAAATTTTTATGACTAATTTACTAGTTGGGGAAACATTTCTTGGAAAGTCAAGGAGGGTTTAAACTCTCCCTTTAATACAGTCCTGATGCCGTATTCAGAAGACATATCTCCGCCAATATACGTTAGCTTCAACTGAACAAGATTTTTATCTGGAATTAATCCCCTTAAAAACAAACATCAGCACCACATTTGAATGGGTTGACTTTGACATCCGACTTGTCATTTTCGTGATTATTCCCGACAATAAATACAATGCATATCCCACAATCCCAAAAAGCACAATTACTTATGTAGTGACCTAAATGCACCTATTTGAACACATAGCTAGCCAGGATAAGCACGATCTTACACTACTCCAAACGAACCTAAGAATCTCCATTCTATTTTTGTTATTATTTCCGAAATTTGATAGCGGGAGGACGGAGAGAAATGTGAAATTCTAAGGGAATCTTTGTTTTATTTTTTTTAGCGAAACTGAAACTAAAATTAAACCTCAGTTTACCTCACTAATCAAATAAAATAACAATTATTTTCAGATGTTAAGCTAAATGATTGAACCTATTTTCCATTGCCAACGAAACTTACATAGCTTGCTAAAATGTAAAAAACCAAAACCAGAATACTAGAAATTCCCTGATTTGATGTCCTTAGAAAGATATTAAACACAATTATATTGATTTTCCTTATCTTGACTATATTATTGATGTTTCTGCAATGGGGCCAAATGGTGCGGTGGCAAGTTAAATCATATGCGACTATTTTAACGCTAGTTACATAATTATTAAATATATTAGCATTATCCATACCAAAAACCACACTTGTTCATTAAAACCGAATTTCACCTGATTAGTATACCAATTGTGTGTCCTGTTCGAAAATTTCAAGTTGAATATTGTTCAGCGCAAAATTCTTTTCACAATGGCTGTATCCCTTAAAAAGCGAAAAATTATCAAATCTTCAATTTATATCATTAAATATCCCCTCTCCTCTACCCCCCCCCCCCCCCCGAAAGAGGATTTTAAAGGCGGTAGCCCGACCTGTATTTTTGGTCATACATGCTCTTTTAGCTTTGAGTTGATTGTTGTTTTTAGCTTACTTTTGTGCTGGGCTAGCACTGATAATTGGCTCCTCTTTTTAATCTATCCAATCCTATTAATTTTAAATTAAATTTTCATTTGTTCCAGGTCAGTTTTGTCCTCCAAAAGCAATTTGTCTTCTGAGAAAAAGATTAAGGATTTCACTTTAGTTATTTCGAGCAGTGTTACGGATTTCATTAACTTCCAGAACATATCTAATTTGAAAATTCAAAATAACTTTCAACGATTTTCGTGTTTTAAATTCTGATAGAACTTGAAAGTTTAGAATGTCAAAAAAAGATCATATTCAAGTTTTTGTCAGAGTCAGGTAGCTATAAGTTTAGTATACCTGCTAATGTGTCATTCCCTTAGAACTTCTGGGTGGTAAGGCCTAGGATCCTAGAGCCCTGTTCCAACAATTTCATTGGATGACTAGAGTTGGTTTTAGTTTAACCGTGGCCAGCCCCTCTCCTAGTGGCTGGGTATAGTCTCATCACGGTTGTTCAAAGGTGGAAGGGTGGTCAGTGGGTAAATTTAGAGATGTTTGCATTACTGAGCTGTGAATTAAGTGAACATAACCTACAACTCAATACCTACTTTATGCTCTTTTTGAATGAAATAATTATCTGGTAAAATTCTAGTTAATTGACTTCTTGGTATCTTGGAAAGTGTTTAGGTTAGGAAAATGAAACTTTCAGGGAAGAGTCTACAGGCTAAAGTATGTCCCAGGAAGGTATTTTAAAGTACCCATCTCTACTCCTTCTCCCTCTTAAGGGCAAAAATATAATTTTTTTTTTAATTTAGGAAATGTATTTGCATACTTTTAAAACCTTATAACATAGATGGTAAAATTCTAGTTAATTGACTTCTTGCTATCCCAGAAAGGGTTTGGGCTAGGAAAATGAAACTTTCAGGGATGAATCTACAGACTAAAGTATGTCCTGGGAAGGTATTTTGAAGCAACTATCTCCACTCCTTCTCCCTCTAGAGGGCCCTGATCTTTGATGACCTTTGAAAATAGGCTATGTGTGTTATAAAGGTGAAACCTTGCAAAATAGATTTTCTGCTTAATTAAAGCACAACAAAATTGTATTCAGTTTCATAACCTTGATCAATTCCATTTGGTAAAATTCTAGTTGAGTGACTTCTTACTATCTCAGAAAGAGGTTAGGTTTTGAAACCCTATAAACTATGATTGGTTATGATTGGTTATGGGTTTCACCCATAAAGGTGAAACCTTGCAAAATAGATTTTCTGCTTAAAAGCACAACAAAATTGTATTCAGTTTCATAACCTTGATCAATTCCATTTGGTAAAATTCTAGTTGAGTGACTTCTTACTATCTCAGAAAGAGGTTAGGTTTTGAAACCCTATAAACCATGATTGAGTTAAGTTATGAAGCTTAAAATTCTTTTTTTGTACTTCATTTAAGCAGAAGATCCATATTGCAAGATTTTATTTTTATAAAACAAGGATCTTAAAGGTCATTGCCCACAAGAGAGAAAAGGAGTTGAGGTAGGTACTTCAAAATACCTTCCTGGGACATAGGCTACTTTGCTCTATAAATCCACAAAACAAGAGTTATTGTTTTTAATCCTTTTCTTTTGCCAAAAACAAGAGACAAATGTATAATGTTTGAGGTTCTATAAAGGGCTTAAAATTGAATTTCTGAGTACAATGGCTATTATATTCCAAAAGAGTATAAAAAAACATCAACTGGTATGTTCCCCAAGTGTAGTGGATAGGGCTTTTTTTTCATTTGTTTTCAAGTCAGGAAGGGGGTGCTGTAATTAATTTTGCTTCAGGTGTCCTATGCTATATACAAAGTTGGCTGATACTATTTTTAACTTTGGACACAAATAAGATGGAACAAGAAAAAATATAAGCAAAAAAATAGAAAAAGCAAAATATAAGAGTAAAACCCCCAGTAGACTCCTTGGACAGTACCTAATCTTAGACAAATGTTTCATCAAAGTAGAGGCTATATTCATAAAGAAAGACATTGTGTTCCTTGTCTTAGACATGATTTTGATAGTTTAAAAGATAAACTAGCTAAAACTAGGGGTACTTATTGGCTATATAATAAACCCTACAGAATTTCAATTGTGGATGTTGCAAACATGACACAAGAAACTTTACCACACAATTAGCTTTGGCTTGATTGGAAAATAAATTCTAGCTATATCTTATTTAAGTACTTAGTTGGTGGTTTGGTTAGGTTAGTATAATATAAGCTATGCCTCACCCTCCTCCCTCTCTCTAATGTTCAGATATATAGCCTAAATTTGTTTCTAAACTATTATATTTTCATCATATTTTGTTTGATTTCATTGGTATTAATTGAACTTCACTTTCTGAGTGTTTACTATATGACCAATAAGTACCAAACTAGGCTAGTTGGGATTGGCCTGCTAGGGGAAAAAAAAGCACCATTTGATTCCTTGATCAACACTCTTTCCAAATATAATTGTCACTAGGCTGTCATGACAATTCTATGCCCTCTCTCCCTAGTAGGGCTAGATATAGCCCTAAAATAAGTTTTATCCATTGCTTTTTTTTATTAGGTTGTCTCTTTCTTTAACAAATATTTTATGCTTAATCTGACTGGTCAATTGCATTTTGTTGCTATGAAATGATAAAGATAGTTGAATAATTGAAGTTCCATCAGCATACCTTATCAGCTATTGCAAATGCAAGAAGACATTGATCTGAATCTTCATGTTGATCTAATTAGCTTAAATTACCTTGAATTGCATTGTCCAGTGAAATAAGGATTAGATCCTGTAGAATTGCTGGTAAGGGATGATAATGGTTAGACCTCTCAATGGCATCCCACTCAGTTTGCTGCAGCTTTGATGACCATTCTCCACCAACAGCTTTTATAAAGGCAGCAGTGCTGGGGGTAGTGACTGATTTTTTTGGTGAGAGAATTCCACAAAATCACTATTCTGTAAGTGAAGAAGTTATTGCATAGTCTATGGCAGCTCTCTTCTGATACAATTTCCAACTATGCCCCTGGGCAGACTGGCAGTTGTGGCAGACTGGTCAAGTTGAAATAGCCTATTTAATGGAAAGTTATAATTCAGGAGCTTATGTGTCATAATAATATCGCCCCTTTTATGTCTGTAGACAAGAGTGGGAAGTTTCAGCATCTTCAGACAGGATGAGTTGTTTAAGTATTTGCATCCTTCAATTGCTTTTATGGCCTGTCTCTGAACTGTTTCTAACTTCTGCTGGTCACCTTTGTTGAGGAGGCTAGCAACACACATGCCAAACTCCAAATTAGGCCTGACCAATGCCTTATATAATTTAGTCATCAACATAGGTGACCTACTAGTGATTGTTCTTTTTATAATGCCCAGGGTTTGGAGTGCTTTGGCTACTGCTGTCTTGTGTGTGTATAGTGAAATTTTATTCTTTATTGACTATGATCCCCAAGTCTCTCTCCACTTCAGACAAGATAATAGTCTGTCTTGATCCATCCATCCCTAACATATGATAAGGGCATTTCTCATTTTTCTTTCCAAAGTGGATTGTTCAACATTTATTTACATTGAATTCAAGCCTCCACAAAGTTGCCCAATGGGAAAGTACCCACAGGTCATTCTGCATAGAGACTCTCTTATTGGGTGTATTGACAGGTCCAATGAGTTTGGAGTCATCAGCATAAAGATTTATTTTATTTTGACTGTGGTTGGTGCATCATTAATATAAATGCTGAATAAAGTTGGTCCTAAGATCCTCAACAACACTTAATAGTAAAAGAAAATCTAAGGTGTGTGCAAAATGTTGAAAAATAGACTTTATTTTTGACAGAAAAGAGGAACAATTCCCTTAATCTTGTACTTTCTGTTTAATTTTTGTGTTCTAAAAAGAGGGGCAAATACTCAATATTCACACTCCCCAATTATTTTTTTTCTTTCAATGCTGCAATAAAAACAAGTATACAGATGTAGTCATTGTACATTGAATAAAGAAAGGAAAATAGCCACCCCCTCATCCCCCCACCAAAAAAAAAACTATTTCGTCTTATAAAATATTGAAGCACAAAAAGTTAGATAATTGACCATCACAAATAATTTTAAAAACAATCCATCCCCTGTATCTCTCATAAAAATGAATATCCAATAAAGCATCTTAAAAAAATCATACTATTTTTTTTCATAGTATAATAGTAAAAAAGAAAAAAAGAATAGGCCAAATGGAGAGACAAAGTGAATTGACTTGGAAGTAAAACCATCAAAATAACAAAAGGCTTATTCTATCTTTGAGTTGTTTTATGGTTACAAACAAAAAGAGGGGGGAAGATCAATTTAAAGACAGAGTAATAATCATGGCCAAATGTCTCCTTTGTAGTCACCTGATGTCCAATTCCCTCTAAGAAACCTTTCTCATTCCTATATGATTCTTGGTTGTATGCTGATAATGTTCCATTCACAATAAGATATGAAGACATAGATTTTGCTAGCATTAATTTGAGTCAATTATAATTTTCAAGGATTTTCTGATTGGCTTATATATTAGAAAAATCTAAGTATTTGTAAAATCTCACTGCAAATTGAGTTGAAGCATATATGATAAATGTGTATATTTATTTTAGACCACAGAATGGACAGGAAAGAGCAAGATATTCACCTACTGTTGTGTCAGCACGAGGGACAAAAGAGCTGGAAATTCTGGACAAAGCCACTATGAGTAAAACTTTTACATTTGACAAGGTTTTTGGGCAGGAGTCAAAGCAGGTATGACGTTTTGATTTTTTGACATATTGTATCAATGCATAAAGATAACAAAAGTGCAAGAGTTATGTTTAGTTTTCACTCTAGATTGTTATATAAGTGTGTTATGATACAGACATCCCTCTTTTCAAGTCTATATGAACTTATTTTTTATATTAACCCTTTCAGGGCAGATGGCTCTGTCTGACACCATGCTTTTTTTTTTCATCAACTAATTGTATTACCAGTTGAGCCCATATTACCCAAGAAGTTAAGAAACTTCTTATTAACATATATTTTTATTAGATATTTATTTTTATTCTAATATTGGTAGTTTGTTGTAAAATCTTTATGCTTTATCAAATCACCTTTCTGTGAGTGAGTTCCTTTTGCTACTCTTTGAGTAAAATCTTTCTCTTTGTCTCTATGTCTTTTCTTCCTGTCTTTCCTTTTTTCTTTCTTTCTAATTATATAAAAATCAATATATTAGCCAAAATTATTTTAACCAATTTAAGGAAATTGGCAGCCTCCAACAAAAATATTGGTCTATGCAATGCCAAACCTATAAAATGTGACTATTTATCGAAGTTGTCAAAAAAACATCTAAAAATTCCTCAAGATTATAGTCATTATGTAGGCAAGTAGATTTCCTCATCAAAGGTTTCATTAAAACAATAAAACCCAAGCAAGCTATGCAAATGGGGTTATGAGCAGATAATGGTACTGTTGGAAGCTGTAAGATTGAAATATCTTCTGATTTTGTGCCAAGCTATGCTGAGCATATCCCCAAATATTGGTACTACAAGCCCTATTACATCAAATGATCTTCTGTTGCTGTTGCTCAGCTGTGGATGGGTTGGGGTATTCCTACACTGCCAACTCTGCACACTAATAAACTGAAAGGATTCAACTTGAAAGATAAAAAGCACAGTGGTCAAGAGTCACATGATTGGTGGTTGGATACAGTTCAATTGCATAGCAATAAAGCAGATTGACAGCTACAAAACAGTTCCATGTTCTGCCATTTTAGCCTAGAATTCATGTAATTAACATATGCGAGCAGTGCTAGGAATTTTCAAAGATAAAAACTATTGTTTCAAGGTCCTTTGTGATGACAGTAGGTGTATGTGTAGAGTAGACTCATTAAGTTTGTTCCCACAACTAAGCAGGATTTATTTCAAGATGGGGAAATGGTATGTGTAGAGTTTCTTCTATATTGTGCTGGTTTACATTGGGAAAGCCCACTATACCAGTGAGTGTGCACCGTTGATGCTCAAAACTGCAAAGCATGGTTGGCACATCTTTAGTTGCTAGTTTATCTTCTTTTTTTGTAAAAACTAGCATTGTTAACCTATGGAAAGTGTCATTGTAGCTAGGATATTACTATCAGTGCATATATAGAGCTAACCAAAATTGATTTAAAACATTGGAACTCTTTTAGATCCTCCTTGACAGTGCTTTTAGCTAAGGAGGGGGGGGGGCTCCCAAAAAGTAGAACAAAAGAGGTCCTATAGGAACATCAGGAAAGATTTAACCCTTGATTTGCACTTTTGTCTTCCTTAATCTTCCCTTGCCTAGAAAACCCTTTGGCCTCCCTCCCCCACAATAATCAGACCTGCTGTGAAACCATCAAGTAGATTGAAAATACGGGCAGGTATACCAAGTTTAACACAAATGAAAAAGACAGTAAAGTCTACTGCACAATAGGGGAATGTGTTAAGAATAAATTACTGTGATAAGAATTGTTTGGGAATATACTACCAAGGAATATGAGACCAAAGATACATGCTGCTGAAAAATAGGGGAAGCCTCGTAGCAATTTTTTTAATTGTTTTTGAGAACCGAAACGTTAAGAAAGACTGGATATAATAACATCCAAAGCTTACAGCATCCTATAACTTTGTACCTATGATATCCATAAAGGGAGCCTGAAAAATTTTACTGGAGGGAACAGAAAAGTGACACATCTTGAAGATGTGTGGTGTAGAAGAGACATATTTTATAAATTTATAACATACATGAAACATTTCCCAACTGAATATATGTTTTGGTAAAAATAAGTGTCACTTTTCACCAAAGTAGTGTTTCTTCTCTCTCCCTCTCTTTTTTTTGAGCATCCAGGTTTTGTCAGAGTTGTCGAAGTAAATGCTTTTCTCCAAAGTAAGGTATTTAAATGTTCATATGGTTTTGTGCTTTCTTACCAAGTCATCTTGTATGAATCTTATATGAATTTTTTTCATTTTCATTATATTTAATGTTAATTGACTGCTTTGAAAGAGGTTTAGGAAGGGTCTTTTCATTGATAATACCACTAGTAAAAAAAACTGTAGTTTTTGTGAGATTTCAAGATGGATACATTTTAGCTAAAAATGATGCATTTTTGGATGTTTAGAGGACACATTCTTGGGGGGAAAAGTTGACAACCCTGTGGCTGATATTTATTATTTTTTTTTGGCCAGAAAAGCATCAGATTTTGTCCAAATGTTAGAAATTGTTGCACTTTCTGGTCTTCTAGGGTAGAAGAATTTGAAGTGCTCCCTTCTTAGTGCGCTTAATACCCCTCACCGTTATGGCCCTTAATACCCCTCACCATTATTAGAAAATTATGTTTACACTAGGCTCTTGTTGTTCCATGGTGATTTATTTATGTAGCTGCAATTATGGTTTGCTGCAGGTGTTCATTTGCTAAGTTTTGCTTTATGAACTCTTTTTGTTTGCTGTTTCTTTTACCTTTAAGTTCAAACAAGGCGTATCCAAGATTTTTGTTCGGGGGGGGGGGGCATAAAAATGTGTTTTTACTCATTTTTATTATGTTTTTGCGATTTGAACAAGTGTTTTTTTTTTGGGGGGGGGGGGTCGAGCTCCCTAACCTCTGCCCTGGATACAGTCTTGAGTCCAAACATCAATATTATTGATGCAATGATAAAATAGAATTTCAAAAACTGTAAGCTTTTCATAAATCTGAGTTGTGAAAATCTTGTTGATTCTTAATGGTCCCTCTATTCAATTTTATTGCTTGAAACAAATCATACTTTTTTTATCATCAGTTTTGCTAGTCAAGTATAATTATTAGTTGCATTATTTGAGCCAAATTCTTTGGTTATCCATAGTGAATATGATGTAAAAATTGGACTCTTGAGGGAAAATATATACAAAAGTTGCCTAAAATGCCCCCACTGAAACCCCCACCTTTCCCTTAATTAGGATCTTCAAGTAGACAGTGTGTTTGTATGATATATTTTAAGTTCTTACAAATATTCTTCTGACAGGTTGATGTCTACAAGTCAGTTGTTTCTCCAATGATTGAAGAAGTGCTAGCAGGATACAATTGCACTGTCTTTGCATATGGTCAAACAGGCACTGGAAAAACCTTCACAATGGAAGGAGAAAGGAATGAACACGCCAATAATTTATCCTGGGAGAACGTGAGTAGCCTTTCTCCTTGTCAGTTGTAGGCTTATATGCACAATGACTGGCAGCTCAATGAAAATATTAGGGCGTTACGTATTATAGTAGGACCCAGGGCTGGGTAGTTGAGGTGGGTGCATTGAATTGAAACACGGAAAATTGTGATTATGCCGAAATTTGTAACTTGCTTTTGGACAAATTGTTTTGGATTGGAGGTTGAGGTCAGATTATGTGTATTGCCAGATTCGTATCCAGTGTTTTTACTTTGTAGTTGCTCAACTGTAAATGCTAATAATGCTAGTACCTCGTCTTTGTTTTTGGCTGAGGAAAAAAGAAATAAAGGCAGCTGATGCTGTAAAGTCCATTTCCCAATTTCAAAATTATGAATCCCTTCTTGTGGCAATTATTGAAACTATCCCAAGTATTTTAAAAATATTAAGCATTTAAGCTGACCACCACTGTTTTAAACCCCTTAGCTTTAAGAGTGAGAAAATGATTAGAGAGGCAACTCAAGTTTGTCCTTGAGAAGATAAGAACAACCAATGCCATCTAGTATTGCTCAGAATTTTGCAAAAGACTGAATAAAGTTATTAGGAATGTTTTCTTTTCATATATTTTTTTTTCTGTTGTTTGTATGGGGCCAAAGATAGAAGAACCAATTTTTGCTAAAAGGTAGGATGTTTTGATTAGCTTATATTTATTTAAGCTGTATGTTATTGAGCCTTCCTCCAGACTTGGAGCCCAGAGGTAAAGGGCTTGAGTCCTGGTGTCACTGTTTATTTGGTTTGAAACGGGTGTCGTGACTCTGTAAGCTCAGCCAGAGTCGACACAGCTGCAAATGAGTATCTGGAGAAATGTGGGCGAAAACCATGAGCTGCTTTTGATGATTTCCCCCCAATCACGCATTGCACTCCCGAAGGCATTGAATTAGGAGATTGGTACTGGAGATTGGGGATATTGGTACTGTGCAACGCAGACTATTGATCAAAATAGTAAAAGCGTTTTTTTGTTTTTTTTTTGAAGCAAATTATATGTAATTGAAGTCTGCCTGCTCTCTGCATGCTACCCTAATCATTATTTTCTATTTTGTAGTTATTAATAAACGACATTAGCAAAAAGCTTTATAATTAACTGTGACTTGAGATTGGATCTAAATAAATCAAGGCCTTTAATTGAAATCCCAGTTTTGATGAATAAAAGTTATCTTGAATATTTCCTATTCTGCTTGACAAAAGTGGATCTGTGAGTTTTCGGTTAAAGCAGCGAATTTTAAGTAGGAAAATAGCCTATATTAGTCAATGTAAAGCAGACTGTGTTAGAGTAGCAAAATTTCCTCTTTTATCAGTTTCTCTTCTTTCATTCTTCACTTTTCTTTCTTTCTTTTTTTCTTTGCATAAACGAATTGTACCATTCAGAAATGGTACAAGGAGATATTTGCGAGAAGTGGTTTTTTAACCCTTAATAAGTGCCAGCCGGGAATAAAAAGCAAATCTTTTGTCGAAGTTTTTTTTAAATATCTCCAATTCTCCTCAAGTGCCTTTGGACTTATCTGGGCAGAAAAGATCCCGGGATACAAATGTGATAACTATTATTTCTTTTAGAATACTGCAGAAGTACATTGCTGTATTGGTTTGTAATTTTGTAAATAGATAATGTATTACGATAGCTTAAATAATTATTATTATTTCTACTTTCTGTGAAATTTTTAATTATTTCCTTTTACGAAGTAAAAAAAATGTATTGTTATTCACAGATATACTGTGACGTAACATGTACCACTGAAAAAGAAAAACATATACTGTATGCACCCATACAGTTGCGTCGTGTGGGGGGGGGGTAGTTGCCCGCCCCGAATAATTTGGAGAAAAGTTAATATACACTCCATGCCCATTGACTCTTCAGATGTGGGCCCCTCCCCCTCCCCAATAAAAATGCTGGAGCTACGCTCCTGTACCCATATAGATTTTGCAATATCTTTTCAATTAAGTGCTTCTAGCTTTTTTTTCGAAATTCCCGTAAATTTGTTTTTGCAATTAATTGTAGCAAAAAGATTGGCCAAAGTAACAGTTACCATTCTTGAATCTAAGTAGCGAAGGATGGGGGTACAATGTATTATTTGTTTTTTTTTGGTTCGTTTGTTTGTTTATTTTAGACCAGGGTAGTTGGTATCAAAGGAGTTGTCGTAGAAACTTAAAAAAAAGTTCATTCGATCGGAAATTGAGAGGTCTAGTGCCCTTTTTAATAGTCGAAAGTGACTGGAGGGCAACCCCTTCCCCACACCCAGCAATTTTGAGATGGCCATTTGTTGTTGTAGAAACTTTGAAAAGGGTTCATTCAATTGGAATTGAAAGGTTAGTGCCCTTTTCAATAGTTAAAAGTGACTAAAGGGTAACAAGCACCCCCCATGCTCATAATTTACCCAAACACATCCAATCAATATTTTGAGATAGCTGCTTTTTCCAGCATAGTTGAAAGGCCTGGAAATTATGTCTTTGAGAATGACACCCACAATCCTCGGCGCAAGAGTTGTAAGTTATCCCCAAGGGCATAGAAGGTGTTAATGGAAAGGGTCGTTGTATAAACTTTGGAGGGGGCTCATTGAATTGGAAATCAGAAGTTCTAGTGCCCTTTTAAGAGTCAAAGTAATTGGAGGGCAGCCCTTGCCCCACGTCGTTTTTCCCCCAAATTCATCCTACAGAAATGTAGAGATAGCCATTTGTTCAAAAAATAGTCCAAAGATAATATAACAAGGCCTTTAGGGTTGAGATTCTCAATTATGTCTTTGGGAATGACACCCCCCTCCCTACAACCCTCGGCGCAAGGGTTGTAAGTTATCCCTAAGTGCATACAGGGTGTTAATGGTAAGGGTGGTTGTATAAACTTTGGAGGGGGCTCATTGGATTGAAAATCAGAAGTTCTATTGCCCTTTTTAAGACAAAGTAATTGGGCAGCCCCCGCCCCACGTCGTTTTTTCTCCAAATTCATCCTACAGAAATTTTGAGATAGCCATTTGTTAAAGAATAGTCCAAAGATAATATAACAAGGCCTTTAGGGTTGACACAATCCCCCAGAGTCTTGGGGTAAGGGTTGTAAGTTATGCCCCTGAGGCATATAAGGTTCTTATGGAAAGTATGATTGCATAAGCTTAGGATCGGATGGAGCTCATTTGATTGGAAGTCAGAATTTTTAGTTCCCTTTCTATGATTCAAAAGTGAATGGAGGGCAGTCAGACCTCCCCCTCCCAAGCGCATCATTCCCTAAAACACATCTAATCGAAATTTTAAGAAAGCTATTTTGTTCAGCATTGTTGAAAGGTATATTAATTATGTTTCAGGGAATGTCAACCTCCCCACAGTACTCAGGGCAAAGGCTGTAAGTTAGGCAAATCGTTCATTGTTCACACATTTTGTATGTTATTGAGAAATGTGTGCTTGTTTGAACTTTACTTTACAAGCAGACGAAGGGAATTCAGGTGAGCCTTTCAGAGATTGTTGAGGCGAATGTTGAACTAAATCAAAACACGTTATATTTATACGGATTTTCAAAAGGGTGCAACTCAGGAACAACTGACTGAGTATATTAGTTTGGAAAATTCAGGAAATGGTAAGGGAGATGATCAAAAAGGCAATATTTGCATGCTACCAATGCTACTACAACTATCACCACTACTACTGCCACGCTAATCCATTCACAATATTGAAGCAAAATTTGAACTGAATCAAAAGACGCTAAGTACATGCGCATTGTCAAAAAAGCGTTTATGAAGAATTAATGCGGGTATTAAGTCGGAATTTTCAGAGAATGCTTAAAGGGGAAGATCAATCTGACCAAAAGACAGTATGTGCACTTTCGTGCTATGACTACTGTAACTACTACATTTACTATTACTGCTACTTTTATTGCAACTACTTGTAAGGCTAAGAGCATTGAGAAGAAAATTTCAAGAAGTATATGAACATACAGGTTACCGAAAGAACACCAGCAATGTTCTACTGACCAATAGGCAATATGATATTGTTACTGTTGCTACTAGTACTACCGCTATTACTATTAACACTATTAATAGTAATATCAATCCTACTACTGTGACTACTATTACAACGATACCTAAGGGTGGGTGTGAAGGGGAAATTTTCAAGGAATTTTAAGGGGGGAATGTGAACTGAATCACAACATACCGTCTGTATGCAGGTTGTCAAAAGGGTGTAATAGCAGTATCTTAAGAAGGATTTGATGTATATAGTTGAAACTAACAGGGCTTGTTTTAGGGATATTCAACTAACCAAAAGAAAATATTTGCATCCTAATGCTACTACTTCTATTCATACTACTGCTACTGTTACTATTATTACTGCTTCTGTTCTTATTGCTGCCACTAAAGCTTAGGCTACTACAATTAATTTTACTGCTACTTCTACTACTACTGCTATTAAAATTAAGCATATTAAGGTGAAAAATTTGGGATACATAGAAACTGTATGGAACTAATTTGAAACACACTATGCCCACACAGGTTGTCAAGGAGACGCATCAAATATGCTTCAGAAACGGTTAATGATTTGTATTAAGCTGAAACTTTCAGCGCGTTTTGAAGGTGATGTTGAAGAAACCAAAGGTGCTATACGCATACTGCTACCAATGCTGCCACAACTATTGCTACTGTGCAAGCTAAGGGTATTAAGGTGAAGCTTTTAAGGAATATATAGGCGGATGTTGAACTAAATCAAAACAAACTATGCGCATGTGGACTTTCAGAAAGATAGCAAAGCAATATGTGAAGAGCAACTTACATTATTAATTTAGACCTTTAAGGGTAAGTTGTGGGGGATCTTGAACTACCCAGAAGGCACTGTATATATATACTTTTAATAGTGACACTTTTATGGAACGTTTAGGGGGAGTTTCAATTAAATGAAAAACTGTATGTATGTAGGTTTTTGAAAGGGTATATAAACAATTTATTTATGTACTATCTATTATTTATTTGCTATTATCTCCGTTTTGTTTGTTCTAGGATCCGCTTTGTGGTATAATTCCGCGTGCACTTTCACAGCTGTTTGATGAACTTCGAAGACAAGAGCTTGAATTTACAGTGAGAGTCTCATTTGTTGAGCTTTACAACGAGGAGCTTTTTGATTTGCTATCAGCTGAAAGTGATTTGTCCAAACTCCGGTAAGTGTTTTCTTTTGGAAGCCATGGGCTGCCCAGACGCAGCCTTCTTTGTAGTGTATGTGCGCGAATAATAAGCTGCCGGACATGGTGCTTTTCTTATGGAATCTTAAACTTTTAAAACGTGGCTGCTCAAAACGGAAAGTTGGTTGGTCATACTGTCATTAAGCATGCTGAGGAAAATAGGGCGAGCTTAAGCACTAAAACTCAATGCAAAGTGGTTTAGTATCAGCTTCTTTTATTTTTTATATTTTCAAAAAGAAAACCTGTAAGAAATGTATTGAGTTTGGATGTTTAGATATTTATTTATAAATAATTGAATAATAAAAATTGAATAATATTTATTTATGAATAATTGAATAATAAACAGTATGAATTCAGAGTTCAAGATGAAAACATCTATCTGGTTTAGGTTTATTAAATTTGAAATCCGGTATGTTCTTGAATTAATTTAGTGACCATGAGTTAACTAAGTGATCATTTAATGACTTTTTGATACGGATTAAATGTATTGTGGTCTAATGAATTAGTTTCAGAACATTTATTTATATCTTGAGTAGTTAGTTATTCCATCTAAATCGGTTTCAATTTTGGTATGCCGAGCCGTTTTTCTTGTATTGTCGGAGATAGACTGTGCAGAAGGGAGCGATAGCGAACATCAAGTGCCGTAGTACCGGCTGGATTTTTTAAATCCTTACACTGCTGGGGATGGGTGATTCGAGTATACACACTTCCCAGAAATTCTATTTGCTGCGGGATTTATAAAGCCTGTAATTATTCGAGTTATTCATTTAGTTCCTGTACGGCGAATACAATTCGGAAAGTAATTATTAATATTGGCTTCTATGGTGTGGATTTTTTTTCGTGCTATGGATCTGATCTAAGATTGTGAGTTTAGATTTACTTACGATATGGTAAAAACCAACGAATCAGATTCTATAAGCCAATCCGCTACTTATGTTTATTCACCCGTGCTGATATTTTTACAAGTGAATTTCCGGACAGGAATCTATGATGACTCTGTTGCTAAGCATGCCGTTGGCTTTTTTGATGAGAAATAAAGAGTGCAAAAGCGGAACTTGGTCTTGTGCCTCTCTTAACCGAACCTCAAGGGGACGAAAAGGGGATCTGACCTCACTTAGGCATTTAAATGACATACTTGAATTTTTGCGAAAATGCGACAATGAGCAAGTTGACCTGCCCACTTTTGTCATCATCTCTCCAATGGAAGTACCGGTAAATCCTGCAGCAGCTTATTCGAAACTTGCCTATAAAGTAACCTTAATGGAAACTACGCTAAAGACTATTTGTGATAAGGTGACATCCTATGATCTGAACTTTCCATCTCTACCGAATCCTAGCCCCCATCCTTCACAAAAACCCATGATAGTTCTGGTCTCGAATTTTCCGTCTTATTTGATTGATCCTGCTAAACGCAAATAAGCAATTGACCAAGTTTGTGGGCTCGAAGCTGTACAGAGTATCAAGCCCTTTGGCGATAAGCTATTAGTTCGCATTGACAAAATTGCTGCGAAAGATTTTTTGTGACGCAGTCCCTGGCGTACTGAAGGACTGTCACGTCAAGTTGAATGGACAAAAACACCATGGGATACTGAAAAGTATACGGGAGAAATTAGATCTTAATATGTTTAAGGGCTGTGACGGTGTGATTGATCCGAAACGCATAGGAAAATTGATGGCAGTAAAAGTGACTTTTACAGATGGAATCACACTCTCAAATGCTCTGCGACTCGGCAAAAAAGTGGGATATGAAGTGTTCCGAGTTCATGTGTTTGTGAGACCACCAAGTTCTTGTTAAAAATGTTAGTCTCCTAATCACAGTATATCCAAATGTGATAGGTCTGTGCGCTGTTTTCGTTGTGCTGGGCAGCACGAATCCTACACTTCCTCCCCCTGTCAAGAAGCGAATCCGAAATGCGACAACTGCGGTGGCCCCCATGTGTCCTTCAGTCTCAAATGCCGTATCCTTCGTTAAGTCCTGTCTAAGAAGAATAACATCCCTAAATGATAGAGTCAGGAGACTTAAGTTTAGGCTCCTTTAATATTAATGGGACTAAAGATAAGGATCACACAATTAACGAGATGTCAGACTACGACATTTTATTTCTTCAAGAGTATCTTCTTCCTGCTGCCAGTGTCAATTTGCTGCGAAGGAGCAGTGCGCATTTCGTGTTCACTACCGATGCCCAGCGCACTAGAGGGAGACCCTCTGCAGGTCTAGCTTGCATCAATAAGCAAAGTTTGTCGGATCTTTCACCTTTCCTCTAAAAATGTAACGACAATTTTAATGCAATAAAATCGGAGATTGTGTGCTCATCAATGTGTATCTGCCATGTGACCAAAAACGCATTGCTTTCCTCACTCAATTTTCCAGCGCGTGCTCCTCTGTGAAGAATCTGGTCAAAGACGTAGAAAATAGTGGCTACAAATGACTTTTTATCGCTGATTTCAACTGTGTCCACGTGTACTGACCTAGTCTTAGATTCTCTCCCAAATAATTACCGAATCGTGGAAAAAGACCTTAATTACAGTTACATTCATAATAGTGGGGCTTCATCTAATATTGATCATTGTATTTTCTCTACTGCTTTATCTTGTTCGACAGTGCGTGTGGATGAAGATGAACGCGATTATGACCACTTACCCCTAGCCATTACCCTTTGTGTGAATCAAACTAGCCGTAATTTGGTTGGCACAATTGCAAAGAAGTGGTGTTACAAAAGGGATTGGTCGAATGCTAAGAATGTTTTATATATTACTACTCTAGCTGGACTCCTTTTTAATGTCCGAGTCCCATTTTACCTGCTTTATACTGATACTTTCTCATAGCTAGCTCGTTTGGATGTGAATGTCTATTATTACCGTATCAATGAATGCTTAAAACATGCTGAAGAAGTCGCTTTGCCTCTAATCCAAGTGTGTTCTGATACCGTGGTTCTATCTAAAGGGAAGATCCTGGATTAAAGTCTTTCAAGAACCGTGCTAAATTGTGGCTGAGGGTTTGGATCGCCCGCGGCCGACCAAAGAGTGGACATGTATTTGAATTAAAACAAAGGTCTAAGCTGCATTTTAAACGGTATTTACGCAGTGTTAGCTATAAGGGCTCTGAGTTTCCTAAAGATGCAGCTCAGTGGAGACGTGTAATCAGTTTAATCAAGATGAATTGTTATACTGACAGTGGTGTTTGTATTTCTAGTGACGCTTGGCTGAAACATTATAAAGGGATTTTTGATGTAAATAATGTGCATTATCTTTTCGCAGATCTTTATTCTAAACTTTCGCCCCCAAATGTTCAACAGAGACATGTTATTCCTGTTTCCCTTGCGGCTGTTCTAAATGGTGTAAACAACTCAAATCAAAAAGCGTGGACTCTGATGATATTTGTGTGAATTACTTGAATTTAGAGTCATTTGGTTTGATTTCACATTTACAATTATTTTTCCAGATGTGCTTGTCATCTTCCCTTGTTCCTGATTCATTTTGTGCGGAACTGTCACTTCTATTTTGAAACGCGGAAAAGACCCCTTGAATTGCAATTCTTATAGACCAATTGCAGTTGCCTGCAATCTAAGTAAGGTACTTGAATACATTCTTCTGCCACATATCAATACAAACTGCGACCTTGATGTGAATCAGTCCGGATTCAAATCACGTGCTGGTTGTCAACATGCTCGTCGTGCATTGGCTACTCTATTACAGGTTGCTCAGGCCAACGGTCATGAACTTCACATTTTGTACGCTTGACTTAGCTAAGGCATTTGATACTGTTTGCCATGCCCAGCTTTGGCATTCTCTTGCTGTATCAGGAGTTAATTCTTTAATTATTTTATTGCTGCGTTTATGGTATGGTTATTCTTATGTTAGACTGAAGGTGCAGTCAGGTGTTTTCGGAAATATCCCTGTCAAGTCAGGTGTATGTCAAGGTGGAGTTTTCTCCCTATATTTATTCAAAATGTGCTATAATCATGTGTTGACTAATATCAAATCTACATGTTTTCTAGACTACACCAATATCTCCTACGTTACTCACGCAGATGATATATTGTTGATTAGCAGAACGAGATCAGGCCTGGTCCACTCAGTTGATCTTGTTTCTCGTCTTTTTTCTAATATTGGATTAACCCTGAACGTTGCTAAATATGAGTACCTGGCATTCAACGTAAAATTACCAGCTACAGTTTTAGCACTACCATGTGGATCTTATCCTACCACTACCATGTGGATCTTATCCAATTCGATGTGTGAATGTTATTAGGTGGCTTGGTATCCATATTTGCAGTACGCTCTCTGGGCTCCGTATAAAAGCTTCCGTCGGCATTAAAATAAAAAGCTTCAGATCGATTTGATTGGAAATTGAGAGGGCTAGTGTCCTTTTTAATTGTAGAAAGTGATCAGAGGGCGACCCCCCCCCCCCCACGTCCATAATTTCTGGAAACATTTCCGATCAAAATGTTGATATAACCATTTTATTCAACGTAGTTGAAAGGTTTGGAAATTATGTATTTAAAGCTGACAACCCCCACAACCCTCAGGATAAGGGTTGTAAGTTATGCCGTTGGTCATATATGGTTTTTATAGAAAGTGTTGTCGTGGAAACTTCAAGTATGGGTTCTTTGATTGGAAATTCAGAGAACTAGTGGCCCTTTTTATTATTTGAAAGTGATCGGAGGGTAAAAGTCCCCCCACGCTCATCGTTTCACCAAATATTTCCAATCATCATTTCACCAAATATTTCCAATCAAAATTTTTGAGATAGCAATTTTGCTTAACATAGTTGAAAGGTCCGGAAATTGTGTCTTTGAGGATGACAAATCCCCCCCCCCCATCCCTCAGGTCAAAGGTTTTAAGCTATGCCCTGGGGGCATGTAAGATTTTTATAGAAAGCTTGGTCATATAAACCATGGAGGTGGCTCATTGGATTGGTAATCAGAAGCTCTTTTTAAGAGTCAAAGTGATTGGAAGGCAGCTACCCCCTCCTTCCCCCCCCCCACATACACACGTCGTATTTTCCCGAAATGCATCTAATAAAATTTCGAAATGGCCATTTTTTCAAAATAGTCTAAATATCATATAACAAGGCTTTTTGGGTTGAAACAAATCCCCAGAGCCGGGGGGCAAGGGTTGTAAATTATGATGCTAGGCATTTAGGGTTTTTATGGAAGGGATGGTTGTTTAACTTTAGAAGAGGCTTATTTGGTTGAAAACTTGAAGTTCTAGTTCCTTTTTTAGCGTCAAAAGTGATGGAGGGCATTTATCCCCCCCCACACACACAAACCAGTCGTGGTACCCGAAATGCATCGAATAGATATTTTGAGACAGTCCTTTTATTCAAAATAATCAAAAGATCATATAACAAGGCTTTTGAGGTTGATACAAACCACCAGAGCCTGTGGGTGAGGGTTGTAAGTCCCTGGGGCATTTAAGGTTCGTATGGAAGGGATGATTTTATAAACTTTAGAGGTGGCTTATTTCGTTGAAATTGGAAGTTCCAGTTCCGTTTGAAGAGTAAGTAGTGTTGGAGGGCAACTAGCCCCCCGCTATTCTAACTGCCCTTCTTTTCACCAAATGTATCTGGTTGAAATTGTGCGATGACAATTTTGTTTAAAATAGTCCAAAGAACATATAACAATGCCTCCAAGGTTGGTTCAATCCCCTGAGCCGCGGGGAAGTTATAGTGCACTTTTTAAGAGTCAAAGTGATTTGAGAGACCCCCCCCCCACTCACGCCCATCATCTTCCATGGCAAACATCCAAACAAAGTTCTCAGACATCAATTTTTTTCAACATTGTTGAAAGGTTCAGTAATATGCGTTTGGTTATGTCAACCCCCCCCCCTTCCCGAGGCCTCAGGGCAAGGGGGGTAAGTAATGCAATTTGCGCATTGTTTACCTATAGTACATGTTATTGAGAAAAGGTACGAATGTTTGACCTCTACCTTCCCAAAATACGTAGGGCATCAAGATGAGTCTTTCAGGGAATGTTGAGGGGAGTGTTGAAATAAATCATAACATGTTATGTGTATATGGGTTGTCAAAAGGGTGTAATTCAGGAATAACTTAGTATATTAATTTGGAATCAGGAGATGATAAGGAAGATGATCAATTGACCAAAAAGGCAATATTTGCATGCTACTGCTACTGAAATTGCTGCTGCTTCTGCTGCTACCACAAGTACTATTACTACTATCACTAGAACTGCAACTTCTGTAGCGAGTACTACTAAGGCTGAGTATATTGAAAAAATATCTGGAAACGCTGAGGGGAAAGTTGTACTAAATCAAAACGTACTATGTGTACACAGATTGCTGATCGGGCATATCAGCAATATTTTTGGAATGTTTTATCATATCAAGAGGAAACTTCAGGGGCATCTAGAGTGGGATGTTGAGTTGACCAAAAGGCAAAATTTACCTGTTACTACTGCTATTAATACTGCTGCTACTTCTGTTACTACTAATAATTATACACTATTACTGCTTCTACTTTTCCTACTACTAGCACTAGTACAATTAAGGCACACGTATGAAGTTTAAAATTTGACAGAACCTTAAGGGGAATTTGAACTAAATCAAAATACACTATGCGCATGCAGATTGTCAAAAGGGTGTATCTCAGGAATTGATTTGGGTATTAAGCTGAAACTTTCGTAGAATACTTAAAGGGGAAGATCAATTGACAAAAAGATAATATATGCATGTAACTACTAACACTAATGCCACTGCTACTTTTCCTTATGCTACTACTGCTACTAAACTATTCCAACTACTACTTCAATTGCAACAAATTGTAAGGCTTAGAGTATCAAGGTTAAAAGGGCGTCAAAAGGGTGTCAAAAGCGCGCATTAAAAATATTTTTGGAACGGCTTAACGTGTCGAGGTGAAACTTCAGGGGCAGCGTAAAAGCGATGTCAACTGACCAAAAGGTAATATACATATGCTACCACCGCTGTTAATACTTCTGCTACTGCTACTACAAATACAACACTAACACTGCAACTACTTTAACTACCACCGAAACTACTGTGATAATAGTACTATTAAGGCTAGGTCTATGAAGGTAAAATTTGAGAGAATATTGATGGCAAATTTGAATTAACAAGAGACTATGTGTATTTAGATTGTCAAAATAGCGTATCTTAAGAATTGATTTGTGTATTAAGTTGGAACTCTCAGAGAATTCTTAAAGGGGAAGATCAGTTGACCAAAGGCAATATATGCACACTACTACTAATACTGTTGTTACTGCAACATTTACTAGTTCTACTACTTTTATCGTTGCTCCAATTTCTAGTTCTATCACAACTACTTGTAAGGTTAAGCGCATTAAGATAAAAATTTCAAGAAGTATACGAATATACGATAATGATGTGTGAATATATGAAATAAATTTTAAATGTTTCCACTTTTATTACTTTAATGAATCAAATATTACTAACATTTTAAGGGATAAATGTCAGCTTATATATATATATTAAACTGACAATTCACATTCATTTGTATTCTGTTTCAGTAAATTGCAAATTGTGTTATGGCCTTGGGAAGGCATAGAGATTCTAGCCCTACTCATGTTAATTTCGGCTGGTTTTGAATTTGACTCGGGTATTTGTTTTAATTTCTATTCGTTTTGGGTTTCATTTATCAATCGATGCCGATTTATGTTAGTTTTACGCTTGGTTTATTATTTGATTTAATTTTTTGCTCATTTTTGGTTCAATGGAATTCTTTACTTTTCTTTGAAAATACTGATTTTGTGGGAAATGTTTTTTTTTAATTAATTGAGAGACAAATGAGGGAGTTTAATTAATAATTAGATGTTTGACGACCGTCGTCTTCAGGGACGAGTAGTTTGTGTTATTCTACTGACTGGCGTACCTTTCTTTTATTTTTAGCAGTGTCTATTTATGATTATGAATAGTAACGGATAGTTTAAATACAACAAACTAGGATCAGTGATATTAAATTGCAAGTTTTGAGATTTTTCATTCATTATTCAATTCAAAAGGTTTCGAGGGGCTAACAACTTCATTTTCTAATTTACTCATTGAAAGAAAGAATTCAGATTACAAATCTGAGACAAATTTAGAGACTTGAATTGACTGTTGGACCGTGGTTTTGTTTTCGAATAAGGGACGTGAAAATTTTACTATTTAGTGTACTTATTATTGGTTCCAAATATGCATCTTAGGCTAAGACAAATCATTTGTCTACATTTTCCTTTATTTCCGACAGGTTTGAAGGTAATAACATCGGTCTGCGTAATCGGTATCGGTTATAATGAAGTGGGTTACGCAGCTATTATAAAAAAAAAATGCTTGACAATAATGTGGTTTCGCAATTACTATGGTAAAGAGTAACTGCAGCAATATCATTCTGAAAAGTTAGGGTTAAATACATAGTAATAATTAGACTCTATTTAATAAGGTATATACCCAAGTGTTTCTGCCGCTCCTTTTTTTCGAATTTTTTGGGAAATCTCTTGGGGATACTGGACAGATCACAGCTAATGAGCCAAAAATAATGAAAGAGAGAGATGATTCCAAAGTCTCAGCTACCGTTTTCTGGAGACATCTGGCAGTTTATAACTGGTCACAGAATTCCTTTGTTGTTTTAAAATCACTTTTCTGTGAATAGGCTGCGCAGCAGCCGAGTGAACCTGACACATTGACGATAAATCATATCAGTCTAGTTAAAAAAAATCACCCAGTGATAATTTATTGCGCCCCCTGATATTGTGTGTTCCTAGGCCCGGCAAATCCAGATCCAAAAATCCAGCAAATCCAGACCTATATACCATAGTCATCTTTGGCAATGAGAGTTAGCATCTTTCGCCAGAGAGTGTACGTATTACTGGTATCTGATTTATTTGAGGATACGAAAAATTTGTTTCCATTTCCGCTACAGAGAGGGACGTGCAAGTAAGAATAGATTGTTTGGACGGCTATTTTCAAAAATGAAGCATTAGAAAATGTGCAAATTAATTAACAATTTTCTGTGTCCTGGCCGGGTTTAGCCTCGATGGGGGGATATTCGAGGGGTGCTATCGTACTCACTCCAGTGAAAACTAGTTCATTTTACGAGTTGATGCCCCTGATATCCTACTTATAGCTAATCGATAGCAAATAAACAAAGCGAAAACAAACAAATAAACAAACGGGGTTTCATTCTTGTGCCAGTATGGCTACGTTTTATTTGTTTTTATTCATATAATTAACATATATATATATATATTCAACATGTATTTCTAATATATTCTGATAATGGTACATTATTCAAGGCTTTATTGACTTGCAAAGTCAAGATAATATTTGTAAACCCCTTTCTCGGATTCATGACCAAAGTTTTGCTGTTGCAGCACTTCCGTTGGCAAAATCGAAAAAGTGCTACTGCAATACTTCACATTGACCAGGCAAAGTAAATTTATTTCCAGTTTGGGTTCACACTTAAATAGTCTCAGCTCCGCGTAAATCCATATATTTGACAGCCATGTGCTTGAATATGAAATTTACGGACCGTAAATGTTTACTAAATTTTTACTTATGTACATACTACCTTCTAGGCTATATGAAGATTCAACTAAAAAAGGAGCTGTGATCATACAAGGTGTTGAAGAGAAAGTAGTCTGTAGTAAGGCTGAGGTGTACCAGATTTTACAGAGAGGATCAAATAAGCGCCAGACTGCAGCAACTTTGATGAATGCCCACTCAAGGTAAGTAATGCCTGTTTATAGCCTTTGTTAACCATGGATAACTTTTTAATTTATTGAAAAAATATCTAAATACTTGAATATGCTCAGGAAGCTGTATATTTGGACCAGAAAATAAGGGTCTTTACCCCCTCCCATGCTTTTTGCCCTTGAATACTTAATTCACAAGGTCTATTGCATGCGTCGATCCGTACATTTATGTGCATCTGGTTTCTTGTATGCCGTTAAATGAGGAAAAAAGCAACATTTAAGCTTCGCTGGAGTTGAAATTGCCCTACATGAGAGTGAAGCTGCTGTTCCCCTTAACCTTCTACCCTAAACGCTAAAATGACATATGTTTTTTTTTATTTCCTTCGTATAAATTTTCGGAAACTTAGAATAGTAGTAATGAGGAGTGGTAATAAAAAGTTCTTAAAATCGTTGTTTATTCTTTATGGTAGATTTCATAGCTATTGTTCTAGTTTACAAGCACTACCACTAATACCAATATTATCGAAGAATTTTTGTGGCCTATTTGGGTGTGATAATAGTTTAGTTGCAAAAGTTTACCACTAGTACTAGCAAATCACTGCAGTTCCAAGCCGCTTGAGGCCAACACAGCCGCGCACGCTCTTCTTTCAGCCCAGTCTATTTATATCTTCCCTCTTCACCCCCTCCCAAGAAGTTTCAATTTTTTTTAAATTCTTTATTTCGTTTATCCCTACATGAATTGTCAAAAAGGACGATCTTTAGCAATCTGTAATCCTTCATCCACAAAACTTGTCAATCCTTCTCTTATTTTGAGTCTAGAAAGTGGAATATGACCAAATTTTCGTACAACTTACTGTTTAAAATACAGTCAGTCAAACGGGTACCCAAAGATATCAGTAGGCTATTAACTGTAGACTAATACTACCTTATCTCAGGAGATCTCACTCATGCATATCCACCTTCATAAAAGTGGAAGTTTTTCGATGCTCCAAAGAACTCTCATTGTCATGACAATACGCTTCCAACAGTATCACCACTAGTGCTTGTCTCGTAGTTCAAATATTTATATTATATTATTTAAATATTAATATAAATATTATTTATTATATTAATATTTATATTAGCATCCAACGCTGCAATGCTACGTGGATATTTTTCTCTGGAAAAGACCTAACATATCATCCCCCAACTTCCGAAGTGCCCACATTTCATAACCATATTTGACCACTATCATATTTATCAACTGTTATAATAACTGTTACTAACAATATGCATCAAATGTCACATTTTATAATATTATAATATGTTTAGATAAGATAATATTTATTTTCAAAAGACTATCACAAGATCTGTAGAGCCGAATTCGCTTTATATGTCAGTAAAAGCTAAGAAAAAAAAATTCAAAACAGTACATTAAGTCACTTAAAATTAAAAGAAATTAAAAGCAAAATCATCAAAGATAAAGGGCAAATCAGTAAACTTAACAATTAAATTACAAAAACATTGCAGTAAATCAAAAAAATAAAAACGGCAATAGAGGAAAAGGGGAATTTGGCAAGTACATAATCACGAATTATTATTAAGGTATTCCGGAATAAAGGGTATAAAACTTTTACGAAACATTTCTGTAACAGCATGGATCGGAGAGCAAGTTGGGATTGCTAAGGTGGCTGACTGGGGGAGTCGGAGTCTAATGGGATTGTGAAAATCAGGGAGTAAGTCCTCAGTACGGGGATTGGAAATGACTGATTTAGCGAAAAGCAGGCAAATTTTTTCCCTCCTTTCTTTAAAGGTGGTAATGCGTGCAGCTTTAAGGAGGAAGGAGTATGGAATTTTGCCTTCTTTGTAAATGGTCCTGAGCGAACGCTTTTGGACCGACTCGATTTTGTCACTAAGTTCATTTGAAAGTTGCGAATGCCAGACCGGACATGCATATTCCAATAACGGCCTGATAAAGGATAAGTAAACACGGAGGGAATGTATCATGGGACAATTAAATTTTTTTAGCAGCTTAAAAATGGATAGTGAAACATTTGCTTGTTTAACAATGTTAAACAATGCTATTGTAAAATAAATCTGATACAGCAATCAAACACACGCAAAAACCAGGGAAAACTTCAAATGAATTGCTATATCCAAAAGAATCAAGTGTCTTGTGTGAATAGAAGGATCTTTCTGTTTTCTGAATATATATTAGGATATATTTTTTATGATTTGACTAACACAAAAGGCAAGAATACTCCACTTGCCAGCATAAGGTGTCATTCTTGTTTCTTGTTGTTCTACGTTGTCAGCCAAAACTAAAATTAAACAGTCTTAAAATATTTTCTTACTGAAATTTACCTGATAATTTTGGGCACGAAGCCAAATTGAAGGGCTAGTTTTAATTGCATAAGAATGACAAAAATAACAGGATTGCCAAGACCGGCAATATTTATATTTTTTTTTATAGAAGACTTACAGAAGTTAATAGAATATATTTTTAAAAAAGAATTGAAGTTCATAATATTTGTAGATATATGGCATAATATGTTCAGGGTTTTGTTCTGATATAAAGTATTATGATTAACAATAATTATAGCTTATTTATGTTATATTTGTTCGAAGTTCATGAACTAATAGACTTATAGGAGTTAATAGAATTTATTTTTCTACAAAGGATTTAGGTTTATATATATATATATATATATATATATATATATATATATATATATATATATATATATATATATATATATATATATATATATATATATATATATGGCATAATATGTTCAGGGTTTTCTTCTGATATAAAATTTTATGAATAACAAGAATTATATCTTACTTAAGTTATTTTGTTTTTTCGAAGTTTTTTGAACTATTAGACCTATAGAAGCTAATAAAATTTATTAGAATATAGTTGAACTTATAGGCTTATAGAAGTTAATAGAATTTATTTTTCTAAAAAGAATTGAAATTTGTAATATTTATAGATATATGCCGTAATTTGTTCAGGGTTTTCTTCTGATATAAAGTTTTATGATTAATATTAATTATAGCTTATTTAAGTTATATTGTTTTTTTCGAAGTTCATTGAACTAATAGACTTATAGAAGTCAATAAAATTTATTAGAATATAATTGAAATTATAGACTTATAGAAGTTAATAGAATTTATCTTTCTAAATAATTTGTTCAGGGTTTTCTTCTGATATAAAGTTTTATGATTAACATTAATTATAGCTTATTTAAGTTATTTTGTTTTTTCGAAGTTTATTGACCTAATAAAAAAAAATTACGCATTCTTTTAGTTTTATATTTTTATTCTATTCTAAGCGTCTTAAAATGACTATTTCAATTCTCATAGCCCGAAGTCTATGTTCTTAAGTTATGTTATTTTAGGTTTGGGTGGTAGTAGGTGGTAGGTGGTAGGTGGTATAGGTGTTTTAAAAACCTCTTTAAAGAATCTCAAAAAAGCTCCTATTTCTTTCATTTCAGTCGTTCACACACTGTTTTCTCGATCACAACGCACATTAAAGAATGTACAGCAGATGGGGAAGAACTTATGAAGGTGGGCAAGTTGAATTTGGTTGATCTCGCTGGATCAGAGAACATTGGCCGCTCTGGCGCAGTCGATAAAAGAGCTCGAGAAGCTGGTAACATAAACCAGTCCCTCCTCACTCTTGGTCGCGTTATTACAGCACTAGTGGAAAGGACTCCACATATTCCATACAGGTAATGAAATTGCAGTCAGTGCTTTCGCTGTCTTTAAACTTTCGAAGAAATTCTTCAGTTTTCCTTGAAATTTCGTAAAAAAAATTGAATTTCTTTCCTCGGCATTTCTTCGAAACCCTGTTATCAGATTTTTTTATTAAGGTTTTTATTTTTTCAAATAATGCTGTTGCTTGAGCTCTCTGAGACTGGGTCAGTCAAGTTTATATAGTCGTTTTACTATGAAACCGATCAATTGAATGACAGACAGTTATTTTATTAGTACTGCTTAAGAAAGTGCAGTTACAACTTCGACACTTACAGTTCAAAATACTGTTGATTTAAAGTGGATTTTTTGTATGGTAAGTTCTCCTCTGTGAAGTTGAGAACAACTTCATTGTTGAGATTTTTTCTTTCTGCGCCCAATTCACCAATAAAGTTAGAGAATATGTCAATCTAGTATTCCGGAGCATATCCTTTTTGCTGAATATATTCTTATTGATGTATTTGTTTCATGCTTCAGAATTTTGTATAAAACTGAAATTTTCCTTCATTATGAACATGGCAAGTACGCCAGATTCTTACTCGATATGGCAAGCAATTGGGATTTAAACACAAATTCAAAAAATTGGAAAATTATACTGAAAATATGAGATATTGGCCGGAAAAGGGTGAACCTTCAATATTGCGGTACTACTTGCCTAAATATCCCTTTCATGTATGCTCGATTAACTATTAATAAGGCAAATGTTTTTGCTTTTTATATAGACAAACCAGCTGTAGGAGAAAGCAAATAATTTTTAAGGGAACTCCTGTTGTGCATTAAAAGCTATGCCATGATAAATGTTGGGTTTGGGGATCTTTATTTTACATTTACGTCATTTTACAGATGTGGAAATTTTCATCTTTGGTTTCATTTTTATCGTTTATAAAACCTCTTGATATGCAAAAATGACTTTAAATAAACGGATAAAATGAACCAATGGACATTAGAACAATCGAGATTATTATCTCAACCTAATATTCTTGATTCGTCTTTTATCACTATTTGATTAACGGTTATGTTGCAACCGAACCCCTGTAACAGAACCCTCGTGCATTCTACCCCTCATACAACTGAACTCCTGTGCATAAGAACCCTCGTGTAACTTAACCCCCTTAACTGAACCCCTGTGCAACTGAATCATCATGTAATTGAACCCCTCTGCAACTGAATCGTCGTGTAACTCAACCCAACTTAACTGAATCTTAGTGCATCTGTACCCCCGTTCAGCTGAAACTTCGTTTAACTGGGTTCACATGGAACTAAAACCCTGTGAAACTCATCCCTGTCTAACTGAACCCTTGTGAAACTGAACCCCTGTTTAACTGGGCCCCCATGCAACTCAGCCCACGTGCAGCTTAACCCCGTTTGACTGAACCTTTGTTTAATATATAAATGTTTCGTTCAGATGGCTTTGATGGCTTGTGACGTCTGGTTTTTCATCAAACAGTTACAACAAGACATAACCCAGAAAGATTCTATCCTGTATTTTAACCCATGATATCCCCTCATATTTGTAGAACACTAGAAAACTAGCGATTACTGGAAACACAAAGCCTAACTGAACAATCAGGCTGCTGCTTTTGGGAGCAAGAAAGCCGTTGACTAGTGTTCCCAAAATAAAATACTAGTTTATAGGGTGCTTATAGAATAGAATTTAATTTGAAAATTTCTATATAAATATGTATATATATATATATATATATATATATATATATATATATATATATATATATATATATATATATATATATAATATTCCTGGCTATTATACAATTGAACATAACTCGGAATAAAACTCTAAAACTCTTGTGACATCTTTCAAGTTTAGCGGGGATGGGAGTCAGTTGGGGATATTTTAGGATTTTATACGGGACGGTCTGTTGCGGGTGGGGAGGTAGGGCTCAGGGATGATGTAAGGTATTCAGGGAACAGACAGGGTCTTGGTACCGAAACGAAAGCACAGGAGGCTCTTTCTCTCGGCCAACTTGGTGAGCTTGAACATACCTAGTAGATAATGATATGGAACCTTCCCTTCACCATTTATGATTCTAAATGCTCGTTTTTAGACATTTTCTATCTTATAAATATGCTCTGAAGAAAGATCGAAATGCTACACTGGACAAGTATACTCCAGTAATGGCCGAATGAAAGAACAATAAAGTTGGAAAAGATCCTTAAGGGGCAAGAACATTTTTTTGAAAGTTATAGAAAAGAAACTGGAGAGAAAGCTTGTTTGAGGGTGTTTTGAACTTTGGCATTCCACTTCAAGTTAGCAGTAATTGTCACCCGAGGTAGTTTTATGCATTCACTAATATTTTGGGAGGAATGGTGTTTGTGAAAGAAGGAGTTATGTTTAAAAAATCTGAGTGACATTCTCAAGTAATGTCATAATTTAGCTTTTAATGATTCATCGACTAAGCTCAAGTGCAGACAGGGGGTCAACATGCTTCCATCGATCTGTCTGGTCAGTCTTGAGTCTATTAATCCTTTTAAGGAATAAAATGGAACCCACCAGGGTTCGCTGGGGGACCCCATAAAAGATAGGAAGGGGATCGGAGTAAATATTTTGATATTTAAGCACTTGAGAACGATTTCTTAAAAAGAGGCAACAATTTTAATTAGGAAGGTACTCACTTGGAACTCCGTCAGCAGTTTTTTTGCAAGGATATTATGGTCAATTAGGTCGAACGCTTTCTGGAGATCAATTAAAAAAAGATTCAACCAAGTATCAGGGTTTTCGAGGTTTTTAAGAATGGTGTCAAGAAGACTTAACGAGGTAGTGTGAAGTAGATGTTTCCTTGAGGTTTCTAAATTGTTCTGTCAATAAGTTAAAGAGTCTCTGCCTTCAATCAATTTGCTAAGTAACCCTCATATAGTTTTGAAAAAACTGGGGTCAGAGTGAATGGTCGTACTCCATTAAAATCGTTCAGGCCTCCCTTCTTTTGGATTCGAATAATATAGCCCAGGTTCCAGCACGACGGGTAACATCCGGGATTACTAATATCATTAAAAATACTACCAAGGGGTGTTAATAGTTTATCAGGGAATGGTTTTATCAATCGGGAATCAGGGAATCAGGGAAATCAATGGTTTGAGGGAATAGAATGGAACCAGGGAATTGTTTTATCAATCAGGGAATGGTTTTATTAGATCAATTAGAATATCAATAAGACATGTACTAGTTTTTTTGAGTTTCTGTATTTTTTTATACTATAATTTTGTCTTTTGGAGTTTCAGGGATTAGATTGTTTTCCGAGAGAGGCGGGGACGTTTGTACAATGTTAGCTGGGTGGTCATTGGCCGTCTTTTCAGGTTGTTCATCCAGAAGAAAATCAAGGTTCTTTTACCAGTGACCCCCTATTTCTCCCGCTTTCTTAAACCATTGCTGAAGTTTGCTCTGTTTTAAGCAATTTAATTTATTCTTACCATAACGAAAAGCAGCACGGCATATTTCTTTCTTAATTTGTTTACGGAGGGGTAAGGCGTCATCTTTGCTTCTAAGTCAAAAAGTTTTAGTTTCAAATGGATTAGCCCTTTTATTTTTTCATTAATATAAGGTTTATCTGAGGAACATGCCTTGTCGTTCTTTCACCAGCTATAATAATTGTAACTTTTACTATACAATTTAAATTCTCTAAAAGACTGAAGCTAGGCCAAACCTCATATAAAGAGCTAGTTTTTTCAGAATTCTCTAATTATAGGGAAATGTCATGAGTGAGCTTATTTTAGCTAGATTATATAAATATAAAACCTCATATAAATACCTCATATAAAGAGCTAGTTTTTTCAGAATTCTCTAATTATAGGGAAATGTCATGAGTGAGCTTATTTTAGCTAGATTATATAAATATAAAACCTCATATAAATACCTCATATAAAGAGCTAGTTTTTTCAGAATTCTCTAATTATAGGGAAATGTCATGAGTGAGCTTATTTTAGCTAGATTATATAAATATAAAACCTCATATAAATACCTCATATAAAGAGCTAGTTTTTTCAGAATTCTCTAATTATAGGGAAATGTCATGAGTGAGCTGATTTTAGCTGATTTTGTAGATACACATTGTATAAACTGCGAAGCAATGATTTTTGTAGTGTCCAAATGAAAATAAATAGGCTCCATCATTAACGAATTAGCATTGTATTTGAATGATTTTTTTTACTCGGTAGTTTTCAAAAACTTTTTTTTTCACTTGCAATGGTGACTAGGAAAGGGAGCTTTTAAGAGGGGATTTTAAACACTATTTAAGGGTTTTTAATCATGGAGATTTCAGTGGTAGACCTTTTACAATTTCAAGCCTTTACACTGAAAAAATGGTACTTAAATCTCATTTTGGTGCCATAGGGAATTTTATGATAGTGTTTTCATGACGAAATTATAAAAGCGCGTGAATGTGAATGTTAGCTTTCAGATAACCTTAAAGAACTCTTCGACATATTCTAAATTTTTAAGTAAAGAGTGGAGAGGAGCTGAACAGGGAGATAGCATCCCTTATGGCTAAGATAATTTTTGTTTAAATTCTGACGTCTCTCTTGAACTTCATGTGGAAAACTTTTTTTTAGGTAATTTACATAGCCTATGTTTTCCCTCTTTTAAAAGAAAGTGTACTGTACTGTTTGAGTCTCTCCTTGAGTCCTTAGTGAGGGTCTCTTCTATCCTTTTGTCTATAAATACAAATATTTGTTGAACTAATGAAATGCATTTCCATTTTAGAGAGTCGAAACTTACGCGATTGCTGCAAGACTCGCTAGGAGGTCGGACGAAGACTTCTATAATTGCTACAGTATCGCCATCTGCTTGCAACTTAGAGGAAACGATGTCAACTGTAGAATATGCTCATCGAGCGAAGAATATTACCAATAAACCCGAAATCAATCAAAAGCTTACTAAAAAGGCTCTCCTTAAGGTAAGACCATTTTCAAACTTTGGTAGTTTATTGTCGGGCTGAGTGGAGCCAATCAAAGGCTCACTAAACAAGCTCTCCCCCGCCGATCTAGTAGACGATCTAGTCAGACACAAAAGTAGGGTATACCTCCGCCTCTTCCATGAAAATCATGATTTGCTTCCAAAAATCGCTAAATAAAAGATGAATAGTGTCTATGTTTGTTAAGTCTCTGACCTACGAAATGCTTACCTCTGGGGATGCATAGAAAGTACAGTTTGGGGTACAGCATAAAGCTATCAGTAACTCATTCAGTCTAGCATTTCTAAATCATCAACATTTCTCGTTAGGGGCATTCGATACCTTGAAAATCAGACAAATGGTCCATTAGCAAAGTCTACCGCGATATTAGCTATGAACGAAGGCAGTTGAGAATTTTGTGGTTTGACTGTGAAATTTGACTAAAAAGACAGTGAAACTTATTTTCCTTTTGTTGGTGAGTTTGTCAGTCAAAACGGGTGGCACCACAGGAAACTCCCAAAGCGGTCAAATTACTCAAATGATAATTCTTTTCAGTTGATTTTTAGGAGCTGCCTTTTCCTGATCTTCAAGAAGACAATTCTGCTCGGTCCAATTGAAAAACGAAATTTACACTTTTTAATGATGTAAGTTTCATTAAATCCGAAAATCTCTGTCTCCGGCGTGAAATGGGAGAAGTTAAATGATTATTTTAAGATTTCCCGGATAAATGGATTGTAAATATCTATTCAGACGAACGTCAAAACGTTGTGGTAAAAAATGATAAAAGGATGGAACTCTACCTGTTTTCATCTACTTCTCGACACTATAATTTCAAAATGGATTGAAAATATCTATTCTGACGATCGCCAGAACGTCATGTTGGAAATGGTAAAAGGATGGAACTACACCTGTTTTCGTCTTTTCCTCGACTTTGCAATTCCAAAATGCATTGAAAACATCCATTCTGACGAAATAGTAGAACGTTGTGATAGAAGTTGTAAAAGGATGGAATTTCACTTGTTTTCATTTATCTCTTGACGTAATAATTTCAGAATGGATTGAAAATATCCATTCTGACGAACGTCAAAACGTCGTGGTAAAAAGGTAGAAGGATGGAATTACATCTGTTTTCGTCTTTTTCTCGACGTTGTAATTTCAACATGGATTGAAAATACCTCCGTCTCCGAGAGCCTGATTGGTTGTTGTGCTCTTTGTCGTGACGTGAATTTATTGTGACCGCAAAACAGACAGCTGAAAAAGCCCTAAGGGTCAGAGCAAAATCTGTTGCCTTTTATAGAATATATTTTGGTTCTTTTTGATTCTCATGAAACTATTATCTTGATGAAAGTTTATTTTTTAAAGATGAATGATGATGCGGTTGAATATTGCAGTTGGATGGATGGCAAAAACTAGGCATAATTCGTATTGTGATTTACTGTTTTATGTTTAATTAGCAACTGACCATCAATTACTTGCTATCAGTTTGACAGATCTTTTCTATAATATAGGCGGTATTCAAGTCAAACGCTGATATTTTGTGGGAAGGCTCCGCCCTATTCATTTTTACAAAGATCACGGCCTTTGTCTATATTCGGTTATTGAGAGCTAAAAGTAATATTTTCTATCTCAATGTTGATGAACTTTCTTCAAAAATAAGATGTTATCTTGCTAGTTTGTGCGTTCTTTGGACGTAAAGAAATAACAAATGCTCTCAAGGACTGTTTCTTTTTTCCGTTTTGCTAAAAAAAATATATTAATTAAGCTGATCGGTCATACCAGAATCCACCCTGGAATTATTGTCCAAATCTTCCAAGAAACAGTTTACGAAAAGAGAGTAGTTTTCTCCATGTTTAGATTAACAAGATTTCAATATTTTGCAGTTGTTTTTTTTTATCTGAATTTTTCTTCTTTTTTTCGTGAATTCGGAGGACGATAAGGAGGTTAAGCCTCAATTTTATGTTCATTTGTCAACTTTTGCCATGATCTACTTTTGTAAGTCACTTCTGTTCGTGAATTCAGTGAAATTTGGGGCAAGGGTAGAAATATTGTATCATATGTACCCACTAAGCTTTAATAGCTCTCTCGATGTAAAGAAATTTGATATTTCTTTTTGCGCCTTTCTTGTTTCATCAGCGTTGGTTACCTTTCTTGACAATTAAAGAGGGAGGGTTGACATTTGCCACCCTAAATTTTATTGTCCCGTTTGATCTAAAAAAAATATCATTTTCTGAATCTTCATTAAACAGAAATTGAAAGAAAAATCCTTGCCCCGCTTCAAACGTTTTCGTGAATTGATACCCCTGGTAGTGATGTTAGAAAGTTGGTCCTAGAAAAAAATGAACTTGTAAGCTAAATTTTTACAGTTTCCTTTTTAACTCTGATCGATTCTCGTTGAAGACTTGATGGATATAATGTTGCATCAGTTTTTGTACAAAAATTCGTTCGTGGGGTATACCATTCTGAAAATTTTGATGAAGTAACAGCTTCTTTGTTGTATAGAATAGAATAAGCTGAAACGATGTGCTAAAAAATGACCTAAGACCTGATTCATTACAGACAAAAACTAAGAGACAAAATCTAGGCTTTGGCCCCTCCACCCATCCTTAATTTACCCTTCCCAAGTTCATTTTTTAGCAGAAGGTAGGTATGTTGTACTCTTTTAAGCCAGATTCACGCTTAGATTTTCAATTTTTAGGATTGACGAGTCAGAGTGAGCCTATGACCCCTCCCAGTGTCTCTCCTACCGCTAACTTTTTAGAAGAAAGACAGGCATGTTACACCTTGTTTGATTGGGAAATATGCGAGCATTTTTAATTTGTAAGACTAGAGAATCAAACCGGGCCCACCCCACCTTCAACTTTTTTAAAAAAACTAATTATTTTTCTCCTTGTTTGAACCAAAATAATCCAAGTGTTTTAATCAGTAGCACAGAGTATGTGGACTCCCCTCTAATTCCCCCTCCCATACTGTTCCATCAATTTTTTCTTGCTGAAACCCAGGCATGTTGCACCTTGTTAAAAGTGGAATCACGCAAGAATTTTCAGTCAATATAATTTGAAGTATATTTTGAAGTATTTGAAGTATATAATTTTCTAATTCATATTTCAAATTCTTCTTCTTTTCTTTCTTTTACCCAGAGTTCTTTGGTCTATACTGAAATATTCTGAATGTAACTCCTTTCCTGGTTTACTCTTCTTTTTCGTATTCTTGATGATGGATTGTGTGATGCTTCATCTAATGATTAAATAAAAAAAAGTTTTTTTAACTGAAAGTAAGAAGCGACATTAAAACTTAAAACGAACAGAAATTACCCCGTATATGAAAGGGGCTGTTCCCTCTTCAACACCTTGCTCTTTGCGCTAAAGTTTGACTCTTTCTCTCAACTCTACTTTTTAAAACAGTAAAACAGAAAAATTAGAAAAAAATGAGGTATTTGTAACTTTCGAACGGGTGATCAAATCTTAATGAAATTTGATAATTAGAAGGATCTTGTGCTTCAGAGCTCTTATTTTAAATCCAGACCACATCTGGTGACATTGGGGGGAGTTGGAGGGGGAAACTGGAATCCTTGGAAAACGTGAAAATTGAGGTATCTTTCTTTATCTTACGGATGAGTGATCGGATCTTAATGAAGCTTGATTTATAGAAGGATCTTATGTCTCAGATGTTCCATTTTCAATTCGAATCGGATCCGGGGACAAAGGGGGCTGGAGGGGGAAACAGAAATCTTGAAAAACGCTTAGAGTGGAAAGATCGAGATGAAACCTTAATGGGAAGAATAAGCACAAGTTATAGATACGTGATTGACATAATTGGATTGGATCTGTTCACTATGGAGGAGCTGGGGGTGTTGATTTGGAAAAATTAAAAAATTGAGGAATTTTTAACTTAAGAACGGGTGACCGGATCTTAATGAAATTTGATATTTAGAAGAAATTCATGTCTCGGAGCTCTCTTTTGAAATCCCGACCAGATCTGTTGACATTGGGGGGAGTTGGAGGGGGAACCGGAAATCTTGGAAAATGCTTAGAATAGAGAAATCGGGATGAAACTTGGTGGGTAGAATAAGCAAATGTCGTAGATACGTGATACCATATGAGCTCTTAGCTCTTGTTCTATTTCATAAACTTCTTCGAATGCTTGATTATGTTTTGCTGGATATTTCTTTTCCATTTCCATGTTTCATACCAAGCTCTTGTTGGTGATTCTTTTTTTCCTATCATTTGTTCCAACATTGTTCTAGTCACTAGTTTTTTCATCTTATATTCCACATGTATAACCTGAAGGCCTCCATGATTTCATGTATGAATATATTTTCTGTTTTCAATTTAGGTGGAAATTTTTATACCATATGTACTAGTAAATTGCACTCTTTGTCACTTTGTCGCACATTGTTTGAACCAGAATTACGGAAGGATTTGTTATATATATATATATATATATATATATATATATATATATATATATATATATATATATATATATATATATATATATATATATATATATATATATATATATATATATATATTTATATATTTATATATATATATATATATATATATATAGCCCTTCTATATATATATATATATATATATAGCCCCAGCAAAATGGGCGGCTGCTCCTTCAGTACGCCTTACATTTCAGGCTTGTTGTGCCTTTTTTAAATAAAAAAAATTTGCGCTGATTATCAATGTGTATGATTTGAGGCACAAGGTTGACCTTTGGATGGATTTTCAAAGACATCCTCCACTTCCAAGTATCACCTACCATCTGTGTTCCTACCATCATGTCCATGTATACTTTAAATTTGGTTGGAGGGTGCCTAAAGCCGAATAGGCATTAATCGACAAATTTTGGACTATTGGCCGCCCAGGGGCTAGAAGGCTTCAATGTTTAGTTGTTCGATGATTTCCCATTGACCACAAATAGTGTCTTGTAAGTAAGAATTGTGAAGTTTATTCGTCCTCAGGGATGCAGGGTTACACGCGTGCTAATTGATTCGCCTTTTATTCGTTTCAGATACATTCTAGGTTAGGGAAATTCATCTTAGTGCAAGTAGCTACACTGCGCTTATAAATAATGAAACGCATTGACGTTGTTTTGCAATTGCCACAGAAGTTTTTATGTGGCAGTCATTTGGCGATAGACATAAAATCAGGTTGTTCTTAGTCTTCTTACCATAGCTTACATAGGAAACAATTAATAGGTATTGTATTTTGAGGCAAGTTAGTTTAGCTATAGTTTTTGCATACTAAAATTTTAGGAATAATAACATGGATTGTGTTAGGTTTATGTTGTGAGTCAAGGTCTTAGTTTTTATACGTTTTTGTAAGGTTCATTCAAAAACTAGCAACAACCTTTTACTGCTAAAAACTCACAGCAGCACCAAGCTGCCTGAGACAAGCACAGCTGCGCACGCTCCTCTTTCATCCCAACCTATTCAAAGCCTTCCTCTTTACACCCTCCCAGGAAGTTCCCATTTTCCTGAAATATTTCCTTACGATATCCTTCCACTCAAAAAGAGGACGGCCTGCTTTTGGCTTAGCCCTAGCCGGTTGGCCAAAAAGGACAATCTTCAGCATTTTGTCATATTTCATCCGCAGAACCTCCCCTAGCCATCTCAACCTTTCTCTCATTATAGCTCTAGGATAAGGTTGTTTGAGGTCTCTGAGTGTATCCTAAGACCATCTTTAAGGCACGGGTCATCATTGGTTTTGTTTTGTCTTGTTAATTTATTTTCTTGAGGAAAAATTCTTCTCTATTCAAACTATTCTAAAGCTTGGAAGTGTCAACACCTGAACACCTCAAATATATATATGACAGCTATGGTATTTAATCAATGGCGAAGAAACAAAATTAAAGTATTGCCCTCAACACTTGTCGAGAAGCTAACCTAAGGCTGCTGCAACACTTCAAGTGGCGCTAGCAATGTAAATGTAATTTAATTTTAACTTAATGTCTGAAAAACAGATGAAGTTAAATCTGTAATAATTGGGGATTAGGCGATACAGATATGGGAGCCCCTATTGTTTTTTTTATGAAATGTTTGTCTGTAGTGACGGTCGGCAAAAATGCTCTTTTATCTATCTTGAAAATATTACCAGTGTAATGATAGACTGGATTTCTTAGAAGATGGTACGCACGTAGAAATTATTTCTAGGGGCCTCAGTGATTTGACCGTTGTAGGCTAAAGTTTCGAGTTAAATGCCTAACATTGACAAACTATGCGGAAAACCATAAGAAATAGGGAAGCTGTATTAATCTCAAGATTTCAAGGGAGGACGTGGCTATGCCCCACCCTCTTTGGGTACATATCTATTGAACTCTGCGCAGTTTATGCTCACTTTGGCAAAGTTACACACTGTAATGTATTAATTTTAAAATTGTTTGTATTAATCGATTTAAAAAAGTTTGTATTGTTTTTTCGTTTGTTTTTTTTTTTGGCTCATCCTGTGTGTTCTTCTTTCTTTTTAATATAAACCATTATCCTTGAATATTTTTTGTCATGGCTGCTATTGAAAATTTTAAACTATCCCAACATTCATCCCTCTCCCCCCCAAAAAAAACGTGCATGGTGTCTATTAGCCTTTTCTATGAACAAATATCAATGGAAGGCAAGCCAACTTTGGTAGCCAGCTCGTAAGTAACGCACTTTAGTGAAAAATCTCATCTTTTACTCGTTTTTGAGAAGGTAAAAGATAAAATATTTAGACTTATGTTGAAATTTTTATCTTCGCCCACCTCGTATCTTTTTCTTTTTTTATGTGTATTCAAACATTGAAGTACCAAGGACAGCAAATAAAAAAAAAATTCCGTCCACTGGGACCGATAAGGTTTATTTATGCTTTGAATCCGTGTTTTTCTGAGATTTGTCTGTACTTAAGTATTATGCGAGAAATACTCGAGAAGTGAAGTTTGGTTAATGCTAATGAAATACAACAAAATGTGATGAAAATATAATACTTTATTAGGAAAATTGTGAAAACTACAACAAAGAATTACGGAAGGGGGGCCGGCCAGAACGCATTATATTAAATACGGATCCTAAACTAACCTAACCAAAATACCAACTAAATATTTAATTAAAATATAGCCACTATGTATTTTCCCAGCGAGTCGAAGCTAATTGTCTGGTATTATCACCGTGAAAAGCGGGTAATGTCTCAGGTTCACGATCTAATTTCTCGAGTGTTTCTTGTATAATACTTAAGTACTGATTGTTCTATTGCTTGTTACAAAAACCATGAAGTTTTAGGACAGTAACATTATTTCGTCAGTGTTGCCACGTTGAACCGTGAAAATAAATTAGCGAATTAATTAGTTAAACTTGGCAACAATTTTCGTCCGTAATAAACAGTTGGCCCCTCTATTTTTTCCTAACTCCTTTAAGATATTCGTGTTTGTTTAAATTTACATTTTGCCCGTTTGAACAATCATGTTTCATTTTCATTAATTTGGGCACTTTCAGACTCCAAATACAACAACTATTTTGGTGGACAAGGTTTATTTTCCTGCTTCCTTTTTCGCTCAAACTCAATTTGACCGACTTCATAACAGGTGTTGATTTAAGTGTTGTTGAGTTGCAGCCCATATACTAATACTATCTGTAAACACTGTGGTAGGACTCGATATTTGTATGCTAATTAGATTATTGATATCCTATAACTCTGGAGGCGCTTCCCAACTATCAGCTTATTAAACTCTTTTTTAAAATTAATGAGCGTGGAAAGAAAGATGATTATGTTTGAACATATAAGAAATTTCGGTTCTAGAACCTCGATATGGCAATGTTTTTAAGATCGTGTTTTTATGTAAATTCTCCTTGATGTCGAAATGTATATAAGTGGGTATACTTGAAGCTGGCATGCATGAAGGAATTGCTTTCGGGAGGAAGGCATAGCTTTTTAATAATATACAACAGGGAAAATATATGGATGTTGTAAGAAATTTCAAATCAATCGTAAGAATCTTGAGGACTAGGGAGAGACAGGGTCTGAAATCCCCGCCTCTCTGCTTAAGCACCTGGCCTTGAAGAGCATGGTTGGTAAAATGTTGCTCCGTGAGGATGTTGATGCAATTAAATAAAAAAAAAAAAAATTTTCTCAACTGATGTTAAGGACAACATTAAAACTTCAGAATCTATTCCGTATATTAGGGGAACTGCCCCTTCAATCTTGAATCTTGAGAACTAGGGAGAGACATGGTCTGAAATCCCCGTCTCTCTGCTTAAGCACCTGGCCTTGAAGAGTATGGCTGGTAAAATGTTGCTCCGTGAGGATGTTGATGCAATTAAATAAATAAATAAAAAACAATTTTTGTCAATTGATAGTAAGGACAACACTAAAACAAATAGAATCTATTCTGTATATGAAGGGGACTGTACCTTCAATCTTAGAGTTCTTTAATAACACTTTTTATTTAAATTCAACGACCCTTGTGCTTCAGGAGTAATTAATGAAAAATCGGGACAAAAAGTCAAGCTTTAGTATAAAGACCTAGAGATGAGGAAGGGGCAGCCCCTCATATACAGAATAATTTCTTTTCGTTTTAAGTTTTAGTGTTCCCTCTTACTTTCAGTTTAAAAAAAAACTTGTTTTTTATTTAGTTGCTGACGGTTCTGCAAATCATGCCAGGAAATCCCCCTCCCACCGTATGAAATTTCACCCTGATTGAGAACCTGGCCCAAGAGTATTTTGGTAAAATATTGCTACGTAAGGATCTTGAAGCAAAAGTGCCGACAGGCGTCAGTGAAAACTGTACCTGATTTTTTTACGATTCGTTTATAAGGTTATCATTGATAACGGTTTTCTTTTCTGTCGCTGAAAATACTTAAGCCTCTGAACAAAATTTAAAATTCATAAGAACAAGCTACATTAAATTCTGTATTTGGATTGGGACTAGAAGTATTTTGGATGCAGTAATTTGAAAGTCATTATTTCATATTTTTGTTAATCAGTCGTTACTATCTCCTTCCCATTGCATCTGAACTGAGCACGGTAAATCGATTGGTAACTCCTTTTCCAGTATTCCAGTTGGTGCTTTTAGCATTTTTGTGTACATTTTTTCCTATTTTCTTTGAAAAACGTTATCTCGTCCTTCCTTGTCGGGAACGAATGCACGAGAAATGAAGTTGTTATTTAATGCCCAAACTAACCTTCCTTTCCCGAAGAGAGTTCTATTCAATATATATATAAAAAAAAAAAAAAAAAAATAGCAGCTCTGATTGAACTACCACCCGGAGAAACAAACACCTTGTCCGAGAAAGTGGCAAAACTACGCCAATATGTAAAAAAAATAAGATGCCAATCCAGGCTATACTTCCCAACCAGTACCACAAACCGTACATCTAAATGATTTCTACCTTTCTATTGTTATAATCATTCCTCATGAGCCCTCCTTATATACAAATGCGAACTAAAGGGGGAGGGAAGACTAGTAGTGGTACTAAAAAGTATCCCTTTAATGACGTCACCGTTGTTTTTTATGCTAATATTTTGATCAAGATGGTTCCAAACTCCTACACAGAAAAGGTCGAACGAGCTGGAACAATCAATGGGATTTAGTTTCTACAGAGGATCGAGTGTCTAATTCTGACCCAAGATCTCAGATATGCTAAACCATCGAAACATGTTAGGTGTAAAACTGCCCCATAACTGGCCATTATTACGCAGTCAAACAGCGAAAAGGTTTTTGTGAGGGTTTGTCCACTTTCAAATACATCAATTGGGATTGACCACGCTTCGAAGCAGGACATGAGTGTTACAAAAAAAGCGTGGTATGGCGCCTGTGTGACATGTATAGCAGAATAAGGAGCGCTTCGAGATGGCCTTTAGGCGGCGAAGAGTGGCCGATCCTTCGATTTGTTCAGTTGTCGTTTTGTTGTAAAACTTTTTGCAACAAATTTTCGTTTTTGGCTTCTATCCAAACACTTTTTGTATTGTTACTAACAATCAGTCTTCATATATATATATATATATATATATATATATATATATATATATATATATATATATATATATATATATATATATATATATATATATATATATATAAAAACCCTATAGACAAGTGTATTCTCCTGATGAGCCCTTGTGTTGGGTTGTTGCCCCTGAATTATTTGTCTTTATTGTTTCTATTGTTTGGTAAATGACGACTTATACTTATTGACGACATGACTGCCTGTCCATGGATTACTCTTTATGGTTGATCGTGTGTGGCTATGCTGTTTGACCTATGTGATTGTATGGATGAGTAGGGTTAAGGCCTCATTCAAGTACTGGTCTATATTAGTCACTAATTTAGGAAAACAGTCTTCCTTTTCTCCTTCTGTCTCCTTCTGTCCTTTTCTACTTATGTTTTTTTTTTTTTTTCTTCATGTGTTTGTGCTGTTGCATTGGTGATTTCTCTTTTCATGATATATATATATATATATATATATATATATATATATATATATATATATATATATATATATATATATATATATATATATATATATATATATATATATATATATATATATACAACTAACGATTCATTGCGACACCAAGCCACCTATTCAAAGCCTCCCTATTTACACCCTCCTAAGAAGTTACCTTTCACTTAAATCTTTCCTTACAACATCCTCCCACCTCACTCGGGGAAGAATGAGGTCCACATCCTCAGAACATGTCTTAGCCATTTCATATATATATATATATATATATATATATATATATATATATATATATATATATATATATATATATATATATATATATATATATATATATATATATATATATATATATATATATATATATATATATATATATATATATATATAATATGATACTGCTAGTTGTAAATACAGCTCCAAATATTACGCATGTTAAGGGAGGAGGTGTGAATCTGTTGGCAGGAGAGAGGTTCTCGTGATCTGAAAAACGGGAAATAATGCAATGTATGGCGACTGTCTTGGCGTAGAATTGAGGATGATATTGATTGATCTGAATTTGTTGATAAAGCTGTCACATTTGTGCGTAGCATCAGAGTGTAGAAGCTGATTAGAGAGGAGCGTAGGCTGGTCTCTGAGAAAAAAAAAAACAAAAAACAATCTAACCTACCTTTTTCCGGCAGAATTATAAAAATAATCATAAAAACTTAATAAAAGTACTATTTCTATTTGTTTTATTGATATCTGCTTTTGTTTTAGCTCAACTTTGGTCCCAAGGTAAAAGGGTCAAGTTTGTCAAAAGAGAAATATATATATATATATATATATATTTACTATTACTTTTTTATTTTACTTGTTTGCCGGCTGCTCTTTATTTTGGATAGTATTGGTGATATCAAATTTAAACAAATTAAACTTATGTAAAGCATGTTTTAAATTAATTAGTTCCGCTTGGTAATGGTATAGGCCTACTCTCAGTGCCACTCGTAGTTTTTGTTCACTATACTAAAGTTGTCCCTCTATTCAGTTTCCTATTATGTGTAATTGACTTTCGACTCCTACAAATGTTCAGTCCTAAATTGTTACGCTGACTGTTTATGATACTATCATAATTCTGTCGGTGAGAGCTTTGTGTTATCAATGATAAGATCTTGTTGCTGAGATGACAAAACCGGAACGATAGAAAAAAAGGAAGGTCCGACTTTGTTGTCATTCAAAATATATCGTCATTAATTTTCGCTTTGACGCTGTTTAGGCTTTTCGTTCGTGTGAAATTGTGGTAAATCGATTGGGCATAGCCAGTCTGACAGCTTCAAGTCTCTTGGTTTGTTTATTTACTATCAGATTATTGTCTTTTCTCAAGTTTTTGCATCCCATGTACGCTTTACCAGCGGCGTCAATTCACAAAAATCAGGGGTGGGGCAAAATCGATTTTTTTTAAACCTTAAAAAGGGTAATTTAGCCCTATTTTTCTTTTTTTTCAAAAAGGGTATTTTTCAGTGAAAATACCAAAAAAATTATTACTCAAAATCTAGAGGGGGAGGGCAAACAATCTAGGGAGATACTCCCCCCCCCCGATAGATGCCAATGTGTTTTTCATGTAGGAGAAATTGTAAGTTTGTTCCTTTTTAAGGACAAGAAAGTAGTTAAGGAGAGGGGCGTTTGCATAACTCAAAAATTTACTTTGCCTAAAGAATGAACCTTTCAGGAATTAAGGCCTGGGAAGGTTTTCTAAGCACCCACCTCTAACCACTCCTCCTATGGGATACTGAATTTTCATGAGCTTCAAAAATGTCGAGCGGGTGCCTAATTTTCCCCAACTGGTGTTAGTCTCAGAATGACGTGTTCTCCACACAGCTCCACCACGCTAGGTAGTTTCTTCCACTCATGATACATTTTTAGCCACACTTGGCATGCGCCACCTTGTGTATGCTATATCTGAAAGTGGATGCCCCGTCGTAAAATGCCAGTGGTTGATGGATTGGAATTTCAAAAACGGATCTACAGCCAAAATTAGGGCCTGGTGTGGTGTTTTCAGAATCTTATCTGCGATCCTTTCTTACTCGTAATGCTTGAAAGATTATGTGTAAAGAAGTCTGAATTGTAAACAATTTGTAATAAAGCGGATACGTAATTAAGAGAAAACAATTTTTTGTAAAGTCAAACAGCAAAACGAGGCACACCCGTGAATAAAAGTAGGGTGAAACAGGATAGGGAATAAAAGGTTTCATAACCGTCAAAAAATCTTTAGGGACATATTCTTGTTTATTAGTTAAAAAAGCTTTTCTCAAAAAGTGCAAAAAAGTAATTTTTCTCTAAAAGTTCTTTGCTTTTTCAGAGAAAAGTAATGACTCATGCTAACGTAAAATGCGATTAGAAATAAAGTCATGTCTACAGGCACATACACAGGAATTTTTTTCGGGACGCGGGGGGGGGGGCAAAACCTTCGAAACAGCAGACATAAAGTAGCACTTTTTTTTATTTAGTATTGCGAAAAGCAGGTATATCGGAAAATACAGACTAACTTTAATCTGTAGTATTGTAGCGGATAGGGGGGGGGGGAAAGAAGATTGAAGCCTCAAAAGTACGTTTTAGGCTCGGGTTATGTTCATAGCGATTTAGAACCAGTGATTAATCTATTATATCCCACTGAAAGGGAAATTTTAGGGTTAACAGTGCAATATGGATGCTGTGGGGGGTAGTTCTTTTATTGCAAAAACGTAGATTTTATTAAAAAATTAGTTTCCAAAATTGATCCATTAAAAGCTGTACTTTATCCTGAAAGGGGGGGGGGATAAAAGCCCTAATATCATGGATAATTCTATTTTGCTGTGGAAAGCAGACTTTCTTTACAAAAAAAAATAACAGCATAATTGCTAATCACTTCAAAGAGGGTAAAAAGTTAGACAGAAAATGGGTTAATAATTGGGCAGTGACTTGACCGGATAGATAATGGCATTCTGTAAAATCCCCCCAAAAAGGCTTCACACATGTATCTAGATTCTTGATAAATGTCCTACTTTTGCCAGAAATCCCAAGAAACCATGGGGAAATTTAACATTTCACAAAGTTTCGGGGGGGGGGCAGGCCCGAAGGCCCCCCCAGCGTACGTGCCAGCATGTCTATATTATAAAACGATTCATAATTGTATATGTATCCGTAAATTGATTCCCGAAAATGAGAGCTATATTTTCCTTTGTAAATTGATATACCACCATTTTCTGGTGCGAAAAAGCGATCTAAATACATCGCAATTTTGGGAAAAATTTGTTTCCTCTTCCCGAACACCAAAAATCCTCTACTGGCTGAATTTAGAGACCTCTGAAGGTTGAAAACCGTGAGCTGAAGTAGGAGGGGTTTCAAAAGACAATTTGTTGACATAATAGTTGATTCGGAACTTTCAGAAAAAGACATTCCCATTTAATAGCTGTAAACTGAGTCTCAGATTGTTAGTTTGCTTAGAATTGAATACTCTGCATTGTGGCAGAAAAATTATACCAGGAAACTGAGCTTCAATCAGTCACTATTATTCTTTTTATAATTTTGTTTGTAATAAGACAATTGTTTGTTTTCTGATGTGAAAAAACGATCTAGATAAGTTACGACTTCGGAAAATACCTTTAGGGCTATAATTATTTTTTGATAAACATTTTTCATATGAATGACGTCGTAAATGTGCGAATGTCCGATATGGAGTCAGAGTTTCAAACGTCCCGGTTTTACTTTTTACACTGAATAAAGCAAAAGGAAATATTATTTTGTTAAAAAGGTTCATAAAAGAACGTCTTTCTTTTCACCTAGCAAAGCTTGGTTCCTTAAACTTTAACAACTTAGCACTATTAATAACTTTTTATTAGTAATTTATACTTTAAACAAAAAGAATTATCACAAACAGAAGTAGGGCTAACGTCCCCTATGCCTTCTAAAGACCAAGCGTTATTTGTGCTTTACTGAAAATAATTTTTATTTTGAGTGTTTATATGTCATACCATCAACAACAACAATAAGAGTGGTGCTACCTGTCCCCTTCCCTTTATCAAAACTTCTAAATGGATTGAATATCATTTGTATTTTTGTTGAGAAACGATTTGTACTTTCAACTAATTATGATTATTGGAAAAGAAAACTAATGAAAGCATACTGATTGTTTAATGTATACGGATATCCATTCATTGAAGTCTCTTGACTTTTTGATTTATTAATGCTATATAAGAGAAAGTTCTTAAAATATAACTTATTTCCTTATTGTCTTTTAAGGGGATCCACTCATTTTTGATTTTTAAAGAGGGAACTAGGGAAGTGCTGGTGTTTTTAGGAACCCGTACTAATCCGGAAAAGATTGAGAACTTCTGACCTAAGGGACGAATCTGTGTCTTTTTGCTGATAATCTTTGTTTCTGAGATGGTAAACACCTAGCAAGGGTGTTTGCAATATTAATTAATAATAAACATGACCTGAGACACAAATAAGGGAACGTGCTTTCAATCCCAATACGTCTTCTTGATGGATTATACTTTTTTGATGCGTACATTTAGGGGTTATTAAGGGTTACACTTAGTCTTTTACCTGGAAGCGCCTGTCGGTTATCATCTATGCTTTTTTGTTTTCAAAGGAACTCAAAAAAATAATTTGCAGAATGATGGATTATACTTTTTTTATGCGTACATTTAGGGGTTATTAAGGGTTACACTTAGTCTTTTCCCTGGAAGCGCCTGCCGGTTATCATCTATGCTTTTTTGTTTTCAAAAGAACCCAAAAAAAATAATTTGCAGAAAATACAGCTTACAGAAAATAGATTTACAAGCTCAGATAAAATTAACTTTCACAATTGACATGATACATTGAGCAAAGAATGACATGCTTAAATTAATTTGTAAACTTAAGTTTACCCAAAAATTGGACTGCATTGATTTGTCATGCCGTGAAAGCGGGCCAAAAAGTCTTTCCCAGTTAATTTATTTTAGATTTATAATCAAAAAGGGGGCTGCTTTGTAAAAATTGCCATTTTTGATAATTTGAAAATGTCACTCATTCGATTGTTTAAAAATGTCCGTTCGATTACTCAAAAATGTCTTTCTGAAACCCGTAACACGGCTTTGGATCAAAGTATGTCAAATGATGTCAAAGTATATTTGTTGTCAATACTTGTCAATAAACACCTGGTGCAGCAATGTTCTAAATGTACAGTGATTTCAAGAATGTACATCCTCTACCAAAACAACTAAAAAGAATACAATAAACCATAGACTTCTGTTTAATTTGTTCACTTGCATGGGTGAATAGGCCAGAACTCGTGTTCAACCATGCTATTCTGGCGCGTTACAGTTTTAAGAACCCCGTATCCAACACGCTTGGAACTCGGAAGATGAAAACGCTCTGAAGTTTGGCTGTGTTAAACACGAGGAACCTGAAATGGTTTTTGTCAACCCGCTCAAAACACGCTTCAAAACCGGTTCCTGAAAACACAACTCAAAACTTACCTCTTCACACCCTCTCAAGTAAAAAACAGCTTGCTTAAATCAACAAACATTTGAAAGTATATATATATATATATATATATATATATATATATATATATATATATATATATATATATATATATATATATATATATATATATATATATATATATATATATATATATATATATATATATATATATATATATATATATATATATATAACATAATCCAAAGACCAGTTGTTTGCGAACTGATTGCAAAATATTTTTTAAGTCGAGAGAAATGCGATTTGAGCGGTCTTTTTCCCGGCAGTTTCTTGGGACTGGCATTCATTCCTTTTGTCAAGGAATTTTTCCCAGTCACTCTCGTCGACATCTCACCGCAAGACTATTCGGTAGTGTGTTACCTGGTATGAATGGTGTAAGTTGACAACGGATTTGAATAGGCTCTCTAGAAATCCGAGTGCTTTCTATCAATTCGAATCTATTGACATTCAGGAAATACATGTGAAATTTTGACCAAATGTGTTGGATTGAATATTCTTATTGTGTAGATTTCAAGGTGAATATGATCTGGAATTTTCATCAGGTTCTTGCATCATTTTCTAGATGCTATTAATATCGTCTTGTCTATTGGAGCATGTAGAAAATTGAAAAGTTCCAAGTGAAAAAGTGAAGGCAACTGTATCAATAGTGCTTTAGAATAGATTTAAGCAGTGGTTTCCCAGTTGTTTTTTGAAAGCACACTCAAGGATTGTCTTTTCCCTAAGGATCATAAAGCCTTCACTAATGAGTGGTGATTTGATAGAAGTCCGTAGACACTAATTGCCTGGAGGAATGTTTCTTTGAGAGCCAAATGTATGGCGATGATTTTTTTATTGCTTTAGTATGCTGTCTTTATAAAAGCCAAGTCAATTGCAGAATATATAAGGCCTCATTCAAGTGCTGGTCTATATTAATCACTAATTTAGGAAAACAGTCTTCCTTTTCTTTTTTTGAAAACAGTCTTCTGTCTCTCTTTTTTTTTTGTGCTGTTGCATTGGTGATTTCTCTTTTCATGATATATATATATATATATATATATATATATATATATATATATATATATATATATATATATATATATATATATATATATATATATATATATATATATATACGCAATCCGGTTTCCTCTGGGACGGGGGTTGAGTCCTGATGTAGCAAATCCATTGGCTTGGGTTGCCGGTCAATGGTGTGAATGTAAGCTTAGTTGCTGTGAGTATGGGAGCTTACTGTTAAACAAATTCTCACGATTCATCGGAATTTCAGATGCCAGGTGAGGTGGCCAACGCCTCCCGTAAAATTCCCCCTTGGAATATTCGCCCCCATAAAATTCTCCGTGGACTATTCCCCTTGGAAAAATCCTCCCCCCAGATGCGAAATAAGTAGCCAAAAGGGAAGTATGACAAATAGAATAATGAAGAAAAGAAGGAATTTGGGATTATTCTACCTATATCCAAAAATATAGACAGAATACGTGGTTTAGAATATTTCTTATAGTAAGCTACTCTTTTTTGTGTTTTTTTTTTTTTTCATATTCTGGGGATATGAGTTTTTGTAGCAGGGTAAAATAAAGGCAAACCCCTTTGCCCCTTGTGATCGAAAACGCTTCCACTAGGCGTATATCAGACGGTTTTCCTGTTTGAAGTACCTTTGTGGAGCTTTTTTTCTGTGGACTTGATCTGGTACCGACAACTTTAATACAAGATATCCGTTCACCACTTGTAATTGAGAATGCGTCGACTGGGCTTAAATTAGAAAGTTTTCCCCGTCTATAGTGCCTTTAAGGGACATCTTTTTTTCATTTAAACTAAATTTAATTTAAATAGCGTCGAATCAGCTCTAAGCAGAGCCAAACAAAATTAAACTTGACAGGAATCCTTATTCCATATAGCTTAAGCAAGGAATGTTTTCAAAGCGTCATCGAATCCTGCACACAAAAAAGAATTCGTTATCATGCCAAAGTAAAAGAACTATCTGCTAGTGCATGTAGGCAGGGACTTTCAAAAATAGCATTCTGGGGGGGGAATGTACAAGAACTTCTAGAAGTTTAGATGGTGCAAACTTATGGAACCTTGCATCCGAGAGTGCCATGTTTCGACCAAATTGTTAGTTCACAAGAGGGTCTGGGTGCATCGTTTGTTGGTATTCCACAGGAAGAGGGAATGTGGAGGGAAGAGGAAAAACCGTGGGTTCTTTCTTAGACCACCTATATAGGTGTCCTCGAAGTAGTCTGTTAGTTCAGTAAAATCGCTGCCAAGCTCCTCATGTAGATCTTCGAAAGATGACAAAACGTCGCTAATAGGAAGAAATGCCAGAGATGGTATCTGAACCCAGGGTCCGAAGAGAAAACCCAGGGTCACTTCTGTACCGCTCTTGGAGCCCAAGCCCCTGTCGTTTTCTATTGACGCTCTGATACAGGTTGAAACAAATACAACCTTTTACCTCCGCTGTAGAAAACGTCAACTCTAAGGCGTTATTTGAGGCAGCTCCAAAATCTACCATCACTGACTAAGGGGAAAGGGTGGTAAAATTAATGTTTTTTAACCTTTATTTTCCCCTGTTATGATAACTCAACCCCCTGCCCCAAAAATACAAAAAGCAGAATTAAAAGAAAAAAAAACTATAGGCTATTCTACACCTTATACTCTACATGTATTTTTGGAATATAGGCAGAATATTCTAGAATCACTTTATTTCTTCATTCTTTTTATTTGTCCTAATTTCCCTTTGGCTACACAATTTTGTAAGTGTAAAAAATTTTTCGGATGGAAATTGTCATGGGGAAATACGCAGGACCCCTGATATCTCATTTTTCGAGCAGACTTTTTTTTATGCAACTGTTGTTTTAACTTATCAATATTTACTTTTTAGGAGCAGTCACGGGCCACACTAATAATAAATTGTTCGCTTTTTCACATCTTATACTACTATATTGCAACATCTCATTTTGTTCAAGCAAGAACTGTATGTAAATATAACAAGCTCTAATTTAACATTGCAGGTCTATAAATCAAATAACTAATTTTTTAATTTCGGTACTCTCATAAATTTGATCGTTAAAATGGAATTTGAATCCTCAAGCGTTAAGGGAATGCATAGCTGTGAATGCTTTCTTAAATATTAACAATTCGTAAATCCTAAAGGTACGCTGGCCATCCGACAGATTTATTAAGTAAACAATTTTATATAGGTAAGTGTAGGATAATTTAAAATAGTTTTAACGACTGCCCTGGGATTGCGAAGTGGTAAAGCCACGCCTAGACGCTCTTTGGACTCAGGTGGTGAAAGTGGTCCATAACTCTAATTTGTCTAATAGATCATTCTCGCATATTTTTTTTACCATAAGTCTTAAAAAAATGGTGGTAGAACCAGCATTCTTAGAAACTTGAGCGTGGCTCTCAAATTCAAATCAGTATTTTCGTGGAATTTTGATTTTTGTTAAATAAACTTCAAAATTTTTTCTTATTTTCCTCTGCAAATTCTTAATATTTCATTTGTGCCAAGAAACTAATAAAATTGGCTTTTTGCCAAAAAGCCATGAAACATGGCTTTTCATTGATGTACTAATTTTGGAGGTTGATTTTGCCATTTCTGTCTTATTAACCCCTGAATTTATAGGCATATGTACAAGTGAAATGATATGAAATAGAATTACTTTATTAAATCGCCCCCGCCCTAAGGAGCTAATTATGGCCCAAGAATGATTTTTTAATCTGCTTTATTTGGCACTATGAATAAACTCCTGATGAGAAATCAGTAAAAAAAAAAAATTAGCAAACGACCAAAATCTGCCAGCTTTCGCTTATAGCCTAGGGCCAAAAAAGGTCAAAATCTTTCAGAAATTAGCTCAAAATATCAACTTTTGAAACTCTATGAAGCCTTTATTCACATAGATTAAGTTCTTTATTCTAAATATTAAACGAAAATTTGTTCGAAATGTGGTTCGCTACCCTATTTAGATTTGTTCAAAAAGTGATTGTTTACGCTACGTTTATGTAATCACGTGCAATTATTTTGAGTTAACTTACTCACACAGACATAAATAACATCGTTGGAGTAATTCAGCCAATTTAATAATGCATTTCGTTCTAGATATTTCGTCTTGTTCCTACACATGCATATGCCTGCTTACTAAGTTGTTACTAAGACCCAAATAGCTAAAGGCAAAATCAGTATATCTAAAAAAAAAAACCTTTTCATTCTATCTGAAACAATGTTACAAATAATAAATATAAATTACACAGGAATGCCGTTTGAGTTCTGTTCGTGTTCAAGTCTCTAAGAATAATGGTTCCATCGCCTTTTTTTAGAATTATGGTCCAAAAATACCAGGCTGGTGTTTTTTGTTTTCAAAACGACCATTACATTCACCACCCTGGGGATGCAGCGGTTCAAACCTACTTGTCGCATAGTATTCTCCCTCTAGAAGTGGCGACTTGGTGCTCTTTTGCACCAAGGCGGTTTTGTGTGTTGAATTGTGATTAGTTAGTAGTATCTTTAGTGGTTTAACCACAGCCCAAATTGTCTGATCAGACTTTCGTTTCTTTTTTTTTCATTTCATACGGTTTCAAGTTTTTACCTAAATAATGTAGATTATATGGACTAATATAGATAATATAGACTTTACAGTAAATTTGATTAATATCTTCCTTTAATAACTTTAAATTCGGTTGCGAAGATTTCTCAATAGGAGAACCGAAAATAATTGGGTTCAGTTCCACAAGTTAGCTAAAATGATCTTTCATGAAATAGACTCAACTAGGAAAACTTTGAACTCTTTTAAGTATCTTACTTTTCAAACCTAGTACTGGTACAAAAGTAGTACCGGACAGAACGTAAGAGCATTACAAAAAAAAAATCGATTGTTAACTACTGTAATATGATTAATACCAGAGACTGTAGAAAACTTATGAGAGCGAAAACTGGCGCGAATTTAAAAAAAAAGCACCATCGCCACCTGGTGTTTGATAATTTTTTCTTTTTACACCTAACCTGCTGCATGCTTGACTTTTCAGGTATTTTAAATGAAGGAAACCGTACAAGAAGCATATTTCTTTTACTAATAAAACTACCAGCTTAAAATCGACTAGCCTACTCAAACTGACAATATTTTTTCAATAAATCGATGCCTACTTTGGGAAATCTGGCTAAACCGATTAGTACTTTCAGAAGAAAAAAAATCATCCTCCATAGCAAAGCCAGAAACCAAATCTCAACCGTAAGAACTTATTCCGCGTTTAGTTAGCTTTACAAAACGATTTAGTTTTGTAAAATATTAAACACTTTTAACAACCGTGGACAGTAGCTTTGATGTATTTTGAATACAAATTGTGAATAGTTTGAAAGTTCAAGGCCTTCTTTACGCACTCTCAGCTAAAATCTCCCCCCTCCCCTCCCCCCTATGCAAAAGGTACAGTTATTTCGCGTCCCCGATTTTCTACTTCGGCTTAGCGTGGGAGTCTGACTTATTTCTCGTCTTTCTTGTTTAGTTGATCGAATAAGATCTACTCGTTAATAGTGATTCGAGTATACACAAAACATTTACGTATGTCGCAGAATAGTTTGTGGGTTGCTTTGTATTCAATAAATCTCTTATGGAATAATTCATCTGAGCCACGGGCTTTCTATCTACCTTCCTCCTCTCACCCCTAAAATGTGCATCTTCTATCTGAGACGGACTGCACAGTGTTTTGGTAATCCTATAGTCTATATCTTTGTTGCATGTGACACCTTTCGGCACAAATCACAAAAATGTTTTTTTTTTTGTTTTTTTTTCGTCTCATTGGTCTTCTAACATTCAATTAAAAATTCCTCTTTCCCTACTATACCGAATGTCCTCGTCTTGATTATTTCCGCCTACCTGCGTTCCATCTTTCAACATTCTGTTCTTTCCAATGGTCCTTAAAAATCTTTCAGTTGTTTCATGCTTTTCTCTAATAAACCTTGATCTTCAACTTACCCCAGCTTAGCCATCACCCAGGCTTTCTAATCCCGATTTATATCCTCTAATGCAAAGATAGATGAGTAGAAAGTAGCTATGGTTTATTTTTTTTTAAGTTGGAAGGAGGTATCTGCTTGGGCTAAACATTCGAGCATGAGCTTCTTGGCCTAGACAGGTATGGACACGCGAATTCACTTTGAGATGGTCACATTTCGGGGGGGGGGATAGTCGAAATAGTAAAAAAAGCCAGTTATATGAAAAGATAGGAAATTATGGGACTAATTATAAAAATAATTAATGTTTTTTGACGAATTCTCTGTAAGAAATTACGAAGGAAATATTGAATGCCTCGATATTTTGAGAGGGGGTCCTAACATCGAAGGTGCCCTTCGCGTGGGTTTGCCATGGGTAAGGTGTGATTCAAGAGGTGTGAATGCTTGATTTTACTGGGGGAATGTGTTGTGATAGCTTTGTTAAATTGGAATAAACATACTTTTTTTTTAATTTTACAAAATTTCTACACAATTTTTGAGTTTTGTGACGGCAACGGGCCCAAATGCTCCTGAGGCTCCCGGACTATGGGACTCATTTTTTCTAGCCTAAAAAGAGACAGACAAAATGCTATTTCTAATAGGCTTGAACGCTGGTGCTAGGGATTTGGGCCTGCAATTAAAATTTTTTCCATACAATAACTTTTTGTGTGTGTGTGTTCTGTCAGATATGACAGAAAAATATATTCAGTTATCGGATTCTCAAATTTTGAAGAAAACTCATTCTGTCAATTTTGGTACTTTGTGTTTGTGTGTTTCTCATGTCGTTATAATTGCCGTAATATTTTTAGATAACAATATTATAATATTGGGTAAGTAGTAATAAAAACTAATATTTTATGGTTTTAATTTTTGTTTATTATTGAGTCACCAGCACAATTAAAATAAACAAAATCATTTGCCAACTTTTGGTTCTCCAAGTTGAATTCAGTTCTAAACAAAATCATTCGCCAACTTTGGCTACTCCAAGTTGAATTCAGTTGTCGCCTAAATCCTACTTCCATAGTACAAATAAAACGTCTTCAACTCTTCCAGCTACAAATTGCAAAGCCTTTGTATAAATAATAGCTGCTGCATCTGGGCGTTTTATGCTCATGAATGACCATAATTGACTATATCATTATTGGAATGGTAATCTGGAGTAAGATGGGTTGTACTACCAGTATATCTTGCCGGCAGTGAATCGATCTCCGGGGTATCAGTGCCTTTGAATATCAAAAGCGTGGATGCTGAAACACATAGACTTTATTACTTGTAGTCAATTCAGGAAGTGGTCTTAAAAAAAGGTGGTGCTCTCTCCGATCGGAATTTGTTAGTGAACATATTGTGATCAATTTTTTATCAAATAGTACTAAATACGATTGAAAGGTCCTTTGTTGCTGTGGCTATGATGTGAATATAAGAATGTACTGTCGTTGTATAGAACCTCCATAGGCATGAAAATGATAGTATGGCCCGGAGAAATTGTAAAGCTTCGACAGTAGTAACTACTACTGTATTGTCATTTGTGATTGGTGGATTAATATTGTGTATTGGAGTGCTCTACTGGGTAAGTAGTCTGGCTTCAAAATAAGACTGTTAAACGTAATTGTTAGTTAGTTTTATGGAGATAATATGAATGTTAAACTTTACCCAACGCCAAAGCATGTTTCCAATTGCTTGAAATTTGGTTCCAGGTTATGATTATTTTTTTTTAAGCTTTTTGAATAAGTCTTTTTGGTGAGGTAAATCTTTATTAATTTAAGTAGTTATGGAAATATTTCCACTCTAGAGAACGGAGAGCGGAGCTCGATGCGCAGAGGCGTCATTTGGGGGGGGGTCAGGGGTGAATGACCCGAACATAATCATTCTGTTCAAATTATTTGAACTAACTGCACGCCTATTAGCCAAAGAGCGTAATTACCTGACGACCCTTGGGGTAATTACGCTATTTGCTATTAATCATTGTAAACTTTGAAAGTAGGTTAGATTCATAATAATAAGTCTCAAGTTCTGTCAAATGCCCCATGCCCACCCCAAGATTTGGCCCAAATGGCGCCTCTGTCGATGCGTCAGCATACAATTACACATAGAACTTGAGATAATGTTAACACTTCATAGTAATAAATCTTCAGGCGAAAAAAGAACAAATCAAAAAAATAAGCAGAAAAAAGACTAAAAAAAGGAATGAGAGGAATGAACAGAAAAAAGAGTAGAGACTATCCCTGCTTGTATATAATTCAAATAATAAAAAAAATCTACCATTTATAAGTCCCTACATCCCTTCAAGGAATGGTGACTTGTCAATTTACCAGATGATTCCACATAACGCATAAATTACTCTGTTATGCATAACACTAAAGCTATATATAAGTATATATATATATATATATATATATATATATATATATATATATATATATATATATATATATATATATATATATATATATATATATATATATATATATATATATATATATATATATATATATATATATATATATACATATGTAGAAACATAATGGCAGAATTCTTATGAAGCAAACGAGGCCTCAACAACAAGAACGTATCCAGGATTTTTTTTTTTTTTTTTTGGGGGGGGGGGGTTACAAAAAAACATTGAAAACGCATCAACAATTTGGGTAAATGTTGAGCAGTTCATATTATTGACCTACAAATAAAGTGAACATACCACTAGATGCCATTTTTGTGCTTTTTCTGAATATACAAATCGCTTTCCTCGCAAATTCAGTTTTAAGCCTTTTTTGGATCCTTGATAATTTCTTTCTAGGTATGTTTTGGTATAAAAGGGCTAAAACATTGGTTTAAGACCTACTATTTCGCTATAAAACACATTTGGTAAAAATTATATAATCCGCAAGCATTGATTTGTTACAATTGAGTTGGATAAAAAATTCAAAACAATTTCTCCAGTTTTCCATCCGCCATATTTCTTCTGTTGGCATTGTAATTTTTTTCACATACAGGTGAAAAGGCTGTTTTTAAGCGCCCTAACAGAATAATAAGAAAACATAGCGGATTTCTTTTGAATTTTTTTTTTATTCAACTTATATCTTGACAAATCAATGTTTGAGAATTATAAACATTTTATAAAATGGATTCATAATGAAATAGTAAGTTTGAAACAAATGTTATAACCCATTTTTATATCCAAAATATCTAGAATGAAATTGTTATTTTCAAGGGTTCTAAACGGGCTTATTGTGCGAAAAGATGTTATTATATTCAGAAAGAGCCTAAATAATGGTATCTACTGGTATGGTCACTTTATTTGTAGATCAATAATAAGAACTGCTCAATATTTATCAAAATTTGTTTATATTCATTTTTGTTATGTTTTTACGAGTTGGACAAACATTTCGGGGAGCGGAGTCCCATTCCCCGAAATATTCTATGTTGTATGTAAATAATGTATGTGCTATTTTTTGCTCAAGTCCTTTCGGATTTAATCCAACATCCGTTCACCAAGACACGTTTTCACGACCCCGGAAAGAGTTTTGATTCCCTGTATTTTCCATAATTTATCAAGTGTAAGTTCAGCATCATAAAATATTAGCAGTTCCTCTCAATAACAGGAACTACTAATAAAAATGCACAATTTAATAAATATACATTAATACATATGATAAATACATATTGGCAATAGTTACAATATTGACAATAAAAATTATCAATAACAGGGGGTCGGTGTTTGGGGTCTATTTGGCACTAATTGAAGATTAGAATTAGGGGACGTCCACTTGGTGCAAAAAATATGCATTGAATCCCACTAAATCTTGTTCTGCTTCATGATAATAATCCTTTAGTCGATCAACCGAATAAAGCATTGGATATTTATTTAAAAATAAATATTTATATTTATTTATTCATTTATAATAATAATATTTAAAATTATTTATAATAATAAATTTATAATAATATTAATTAAAAAAAACAATTAATCTAAAAATAAACTTAACGTTTGTCTCCACCAAGCCATCATCTCAGCACTTAACTAGAGCTGTGATAGTGACCTAAAATCCAATAAGTTAGGCCTGGGCACGTTTATACATTTTTAAAGTCACACCTACAATTTTTTTTTTATCTATGTATAGACGTCTATACATACATTTTGATAATGATCTTAAGGATAGTAATTGCAGTACTCATACTGACAGTATTGATCATAGCTTTGGTACCCAATTTCTGTACTATAACACAAGTTGATTTAATACCTTACTGATAGTTTTGTCGTTCATTCACACATTGGGGAAATCCGTCCGTATCAGATATATATATATATGTATATATATATATATATATATATATATATATATATATATATATATATATATATATATATATATATATATATATATATATATATATATATATATATATATATGATTTTCTTATTGCCTGGGTGAGCAGTATCATACAAGCTGGGGTAGTCTTGAACCAAAACATGAAGTTTTGATTATCAATACTCAGGGTTTTATTCATTTAATAACCTTGTCAAGAATCCGTCCTGATTGGACCAAATTATTGCGGACAGCTAGAGAGTTTTTCAAGCACGAAAACGGACGGAATCTCTGCACAGATTGCTAAATCCGGACGGATCTCTGCAATGTGTAAATGCACTATTAAAGTTTGATTTATTAAGATTTTTGTTGTCTCCTCTGGACAACCTCAAGTAATTTACTTTAACATAGTTTTATGGAAATTGTTGTCTCTTTTAGCTTTCTTTTCCTATGTTTTTTGACATTTTTTTGTGTAGTTTAATATTCCATTCTTTTACATAGGGTTCCAATAAGCTACATTTGGAATCGCCTGAAAAGAAACAGTTGAAATAAGTTAATCAAATAAAGGCATAACTTCAATGGATTTACTTCTTAATGAGTTTTCTTAGTTTTGGTATCTTTTGATTTTTTTTTAGTTTTCTCGTAAACCAATGGCATGCATTCTTGATAATAAACTACACTTTAAACGAGCTTATATTAGCCAGAGTCTCTCATAAATCACGTATTTTTCTTTTTGTTGACGGTGAAACAAAAAACATTCTTCCACATTCATTCTCAATTCTAGATTAGGGGTTTCATTGTCTAGCTAATGGGCCACGTATGACCCCTGAAGTCTTTTTTGGACGCAAATAAAATCTTTTTATAGTTTTGCTAAATTTTGTGAAAATTCAACCATTAGTCTAAAAATCACCATGTCTTATCATCATCAGTCGATTATCCTGCTCTTATATCATACGGTAAATTATGATATTTATAGCAAAAAAGCTTCTGGGCTATATGGTAAGAAATAATATAATAAATACTAATAATAATTAATAAATGAAAATTTTGTCAACAAAATTAAATTAATTTTGAATTTAAATTAGTCAAATTAAAATAAAGTATAGCCTACAATACCCTACGATTATCAACTTGTTTTATACTTACTCCAAGCGACCTTCCCAGCAACTCTTTCAAATTTTACATCTACCAAGACGCTATCTCTAAAATCTTTGAGTGACTCACATCGCACTTCAAATGAAGCACTTTTTGGTCAATTTCACCAATATATGAAGATAGACCCACGTTTTCTAACTTTACATATATTTTTCCTTTCCTTTTCCTCGAGAATGTAGACAGTCGGCTCTATGTTCAATTAAATATTTTTTTTTTTTACTGAACATGAGGAACAACATTGAAACTCAAAACGAACAGGAATTATTCTGTATGAGAAGGGGTTAAAAAATTGCGACAAACAGTCAAACTTTAGAGCAAAGAGCTAAGTATTTACAAGGAAGCGATCCCTTCATATACGGAATAATGTCTGTTCGTTTTGAGTTTTAATCTTGCTCCTTACTTTCGGTTAAAAAAAAACTTTTTTTTAACTCAATTTCAGATCGTCTTTTAAGTAATACCGGTACATCTGGTTTACCCTCCATGAACCCACCCCACCCTCCTCATGGGAAACTCCTCCATGGAAATTTCCTCCCACTTAAAATGTACACAAATCCTCGTAATATTGCTTCCGGGCAGTTCCAACTTCGCTGAAAATCGCCCCCCCCCAGTAAAATTTCCCTTAGCATACTTTCAGTTGAACGAAGTTTCAACTTCTAATTGTTTTCTCGTTCACTCCGAAAGTCCCCCTTCCGAGGAAATTTTTTTCTCGAAGATCCAAACACGGTGAAAAAAGCAAATGAGTAATTCCACAGAACATCTCCACATGCAAAATGAGTTGGCAAAGAGAAAGTAAGACACACAAAAAGAATCTCGTGTTGGAATTCTGTCAAATCCCTCCAGCGTTAAGTTTCCCGGGAAAGTTCACCCGCCGGAAATTTTTCTTTCCACGAAAACCCACCCCAAGCACAAAATCCCCTCTCCGAAAAATGTCTATATACTTCCAAATAACAAATACTATGCGTAAACAATGGCCAAATTTAAATGCTTACAGGCGCCTCCCCATGGACTTTGGGGGGAGGGATCATGTTACCCCTAAAGACGTAGGCTATTTATTAAATCTTTCAACTATGCTAAACAAAATGACTATCTCAAAATTTTAATCGGACAACTTTTGGAAAAAAGGGTTGTGGGATGAAGGCTAGTTGCCCTCCAGTCTTTTTGGTCACTTAAAAAGGGTACTAGAATTTTAACTTCCGTTTGAATGCACTCTCTCCCGATCTTCTAGGATTATTATTTCAATACGATCCGTGAAAAAAAAAAAAAATGAACACGCATCCGTGATCTTTTTTCTGGCAAAAATGCAAAATTCCACATTTTTGTATATAAGAGCTTGAAAGTTCTGCTATAGATTTTTCTGATGCGCTGAATCGGATGGTGTGATTTTCATTAAAATTCCTTGATTTTTAGTGGGCGTTACCCCTTTGTGGAAAATCAGGTGATTCTCTCATGCTCTTAACTGTTGATGGGTAACATTACACTTGAGGAATCTTATATATTTGGAATCAGCATAAAAAGCTGTTTTCTTGTTTATGTACTGATGTCAAATTCCATTTTTTTAGTTTTGGTTACTAGCCGAATCGCTCCTTACTTATAGTTCGTTACCACTAACTTAAAACCTCTCTTTTCTAAAAACTCCTTGAAAAGCAATAGATTCGACAATTATACCACGACCGCGGTGAAGCCCTCGCAGTTTTGTTCTTGGAGCTTCGAAACAAATTAGTAGAAATTCACTTGTTCAATCAGGTAGTTTATTTTAGGCAAACAACTGGTTTTAGAAACGTCTCATACTTTTTTTTTTCTCTTTTTTTGAACGCCAGAATCTTCAAGGTAGGGCTTTTTTATTTACAGCAAAAGTCCCCACAATTCATAAATATGGTGCTTTGTGTCAAAATTTTGAAATATAGGCCACTAGTTTGATGCCCTAACGCTATACTTACTATGCAAATAAGACAACCCTGTCAATCAAAAGCATAATCGCTTTTTAGTCGTGAGTAGACAGCTTCTCATTTTGGTGGGAGGAAGATTGGAAGATTGGATTTGAAGTTGTTGTTTTGAATAATTTAATTTTGGTCATAACTTAATAAGTACTACCAGGAGTTATTTGTAATTACACGTTGGTGTGAAGAAATGATTATTTTTCCAATCAGTTGTCGAGTTATAGTCCTTTTTTGATCTATGCTTAATTTAATAATTTAGTTAATGAGATTTCTCTTATCTAGCTCCATCATTGTTTCGTACGAGAAAGGACGCCGGGTTGGGTCCTTCGGGTATGTGCCTCCTTACAGTTTCTTAAAGTTTTTGTATAATGTACCTATTTCTAGCATTTATTACCTGTGAATCAATCCATAATAAAATATAGTATATGTGACAGCCTTGCACATTGTTCTGAGCAAGTTGCCACCCTTTACCTAACATGACATTCCACTTTACAGCGAAGTTTCGAAAATTTTCTTCACACTACTCCAGAATAGGGTTAGATGAGTAGGCCCTAGCACCGCAAAAGATCGGCTTTAAGGAAAAGTTTTGCCATAACATCTTTGACTATCACCTAATAGAAGGCCCACATTCACTCATCTCCTTCTGTACTTCTCCTTCTCCTTTTCTCTCCACTTTTGCCACCATCTGCCATGGTGACAAGGAAGCAGAAAGGCACAGTGCTTGTTTTGATTACACTAAGTAATCTGACTCAGTTAGTTCGCCTGTCTCGCAATATGATTGTAATGGCCATTTATTATTTATCGCCAAATCGAAAGATAAAGCATAGGTTTAAAGACAAAAGGATGAAAACACCGGTTTACCCAGTAGTTGCAGACAGGACAGTACTGACTTTGTTTTTCTATGTAGACCAATGCTAGATTATTTTTTTTCTTTTTTTTTGTATCGCTTTCGGTTTATAAAATTTTTGGAGCTGGATCAGTATACATCACTTAGGCTAGTTAAGGGAAACACAGAAATATATGTCTTGTGTCTTTTAAGCAAAAGTTTTCGCTTTATCCTCAGTCTTATATAGAGAAAAAGTAAAGAAAAAACTAAAGTTATTATTTATATTTTTATCAAACAGTTCGTGGTAACGAACTGTAGTAAGGAGACACCCGGCTCAATAGTAACCGAAACTATAAAAAACGAAATTTTTGTAACAATAGTTACATCAAAAGAATCGCATTCTGATGCTGATTTTAGATATATAATAGATATATAATTTCGTTTAGTTTAGACTTACCCATCAAAAGTTACGAGCCTGAGAAATTTTTTCTTATTTTAGAAAATAGGGGAAAACACCCCTTAAAAGTCATTGCATCTTAACAAAAATCACACCATCAGATTCAGCATATCAGAGAACCCTATAGTAGATGTTTCAAGCATCTATGTTATGCGGGGGGATCGTTCCATGGAGGAATTTGTCATGTGGGAAGAGAATTTCCATGAAGGGGGCGCAGGATTTTTTAGTATTTTTTTAAAGAACAATGAAAAAATAAATATGAAAAAATGTTTCAACTGAAATTAAGGAGTAGCATTAAAACTTGAATCGAACAGAAGTTATTACGCATATGGGGGGTTCACCTCCTCCTAATACCTCGCTCTTTATGCTAAAGTAACTTTATTAATTTCAAGTATTTATTCTACGGCCTTTGTGATTCAGGGGTCATTCTTAAGGAATCGGGACAAAATTTAAGCTTTAGTGTAAAGAGCGAGGTATTGACGAGGTGGTGAACCCCCTCATATAGGTAATAAAACATATGAATATAGAAGTTCGTTACGTAAGCTAATTCGTAAGTTACGTATATTTTTACTAATAAAAACGTTCGTAAAAAATTAAAAGTTCTAGTTGCTTTTTTAAATAACCAAAAAATTGGAGGGTAACTATGCCTACTCCCGCGCTCTTTTTTTCTCAAAAGTGTCCCATCAAAACTATGGAAAGCCATTTAGCCATAAAAATAAATTAATATACAGATTTCGTTTTAATTATTCATGTGCGGAGAGCCAAAATCAAAACATGCCTTAATTTAAAAACGTTCAGAAATTAAATTAAAAAAACAAGTTATTTTAACTGAAAGTAAGGAGCGATATTAAAACTTAAAACGAACAGAAATTACTCCGTATATAAAAGGGGCTGCTCCCTCCTCAACGCCCCGCTCTTTACGCTAAAGTTTTTTTTACTGTTTTAAAATGTAGAGTTGAGAGAAAGTAAGTTTTAATATCGCTCCTTACTTTCAGTTAAAAAGAACTTGTTTTTTTTTATTTAATAATCTACAAAACGATATTGCTGAGTGGCTTTTCTTCTTCGAGCAAAGTTTAAATTTCTCTTATCCGTCTCCAACATTCTTTCGATGAGATATTAATCAAGTCATTACAACACCCCCTCTTAGAAGACTATGCTTAAGAAATAATGTAGATTCTTAGTTTTATTTTAGCACCTGCCTCTATAAATAACAGAAACCAGAAATGATTTGACTTTTCTATCAACAACTAACATAGCAGGTGTGTACAATTAACATATATTCTAAAATATATTTGACATAGTCCTGTTTGTTTGAAAATCTAAATGTTATTTAACATGTGAATATATCAGTTTTATTTAGACTTTTTCGAAATAAAAGCGCAAAAGGTGGAAAAATGAACGTTCGGGCAACGACTAATGCGAAAATGACAGCTAGGATTTTGGTCTTGCGTCTATAGCAATGGAAATCACTGGATTTGCAGACTAGTATAGCAAAGGCTGTAACTCATTTAAAGAGCTGGATTTCGGAGCTTCGCACAATTTTCTAGTTAAAATGTAAATTTTAAGGGGATAGATAATATCAGTGAATGATTAGCCCCCTACATATGTGTCCATTATACTAAAGATTTTCCGAGAAAGTACAAATTATGCATCTTAAATGTTTCTGAGTTCAAACTAATAACTTCAACACCTCAAGCTTGTTGCATGCAAAACTGTGTTTTTTCCAATTTCAATTCAAGTTCTCTGGGAGGGGAGGGCTCTCAAACAGTAAATTGTACGAAAAATGTGGGCCAATCCCGGTTTTTATGGCTATAATGAGAGAAAGATTGAGATGGCTAGGACGTGTTCTGTTGATGAAGGATGACAAACTGCCCAAGACTGTCCTTGTCGAACAACCATCTAGGGCCAAGCGAAAACCGGGCCAGCCCCAAATGGGGTGGGAGGATATCGTAAAGACAGAACTGAGGGAAATGGGAACTTCTTATGAAGTTGTGAAGAGGCAGGCTTTTAAGAAATAGGCATCACCAAGCCTCGGCCGGCTTGGTGGTGCAGTGAGTTGTTAATAGTTGTTGTATATAAATCTGCGAAAAGGTTTACATACGAGCATATATATTGCCTAATATGGCATATTCATATAGTATTATTTCGGAAAAAATCTTGGAAACAATTCTAAAGAAAATGTCAGTTCTTATAAAAAAAAGGCTGGGAACCTCTGGTTTTAAGTATTTGATGTACGTATTTGGATGTATGACCGCTCGAGAAAGAAAGTTCATCTAAAGAGGCGGGCAGAACCAAACGCACCTACTTCCCAATTACTAAGTGCTAGGTGGATTACTAAGTAATTCCAGAGGCAACATTAGTCAATACTCAATGTTGTAACTGTCACATGTTACACCAATATCGCTGTAATTTCTGGTTGAAAATCCAAAACCGCCGTTATGATTTATATATTAATCAATACCTTGCTCTTTACGTTAAAGTTTTGACTTTTTGTCCCAATTTTTTAAGAACGACCCATGAAACACAAGGATCGTTTAATTAGAACAATAAGAACCTTTTTTTTAAAAAAAAGTACTAAAAAACTTTAACATGAACAGCGAGTTATTGATGAGGGAGCAACCCCTTTAATACATAATAATTTCTGTTTGTTTTAATTTTTATTTTACTCCTTACTTTCAGTAGTAAGTACTTTTCTTTCTTTTTTTTTCGTACCTTATAGAATCACTCAAAGATAAGTCAAAATCATTATCAATCAGAGAACTGACAAATTTTAGGAGCACCTGTGATACAATTTATCTGCTTTAATCCCGAACTCAGAAAACTAGATAACAAAATAACTGGGAGTCGCGCCACTGAGCAACGCCGGTTTGGACCTTAAGGGTTTAGTGCCGTCTTACTTACTACTACTTATGGCTCCAATGACGCGGATTCAAAATAATTCCTTTGTTTTGATTCAAGAAGATGTAAGCGTTATTTTTGTTAATAAATTATTTTTCTCTCTTTCTATATATATATATATATATATATATATATATATATATATATATATATATATATATATATATATATATATATATATATCTATATATATATATATATATATATATAAAGGTGCAATATGCTTTCCGTTGTTCTAGAAAGTTGGCTAGGCGCTATGTTAGGAACCTCGGACCCACTTTGCTCCTCAAATTATAAAGATAAAAAGTTCTCAGATTATTTTGGTCCAAACAAGGTACAACAAGCACATCTTTTTTCAAGCACAACAAGCACAAATCCTGGCTGTGGCAGGGGGTGGGCTGAGGCGACACTCCTGTCACAGGGATTGAAATCCTTTAGGAAGAATAATAGATAGTTCCTTTTGGACCATGTTTGGCTCATATGATACCAAATGATGTTTCGTGGGAATACATGTAAACGACTGATCTCCTTCCCCGTCTGCCCTGCAGCAGCTAAGATTGAACTCTGGACCCCGCATTGTCAAGCAAAGAGCAATCCACTCTGCTACCCAAGGTTGATTGAAAATCCTTGTGTAATTCTGCCTTAGATTGTCCTCGATTGCTTGTAAACTTCAGTTTAAGTCATATGTTGTGGGCTGTACTCAAGGATAAACGAAACCCCTCCTTATTGGCTGCAGGCCAGAATTATACAAAACTTTCCAAAATGTAATGTCATCTTCATCAGTTTGGCCTGTAGCCCACATTTTCTGCCTAAACCGAAGAAGCTAAACTAAAATGTTGCTTCTGCAATTCAATTAGTAGGAAAAGTTTGCTATTTGCAGGAAAGAAAGGTCTTCTAATGGAAACCTTAAATGTTGGAAACCTTGCTGCTGTCAAGTCGTAAAACCTATCTTTATTTGTATCTAAAATATTGTCTACTCTCCATTATTATTGATTTTGGGCTTTTAGTCTAAAAGATACTAGCAATAAATATTATTATAATCATCCGCCATCACAATAGATGAATTCTTCTGATCCATCTATCTTCAGCTTTGTATTCATTAAGGCTCACTCTCTTTAAAAATCCGCATTTTACGGATTGTATCCTACTCATCTATGCAAAGTAAAAGCATTGTCACAGCTTTATGGTTTCTGCCGATAGTACTACTCTGAAAAGCCAACTTCTGACAAAACATAGATTGCTCATGATTTTAAGCTCCATTGTCCTCTCGTCAGCATTCTTTCCTAAGTGTGGCCTTGTTTCATAGTTCTTTGTTGTAGCTCAGCCGTCCCATGCCGAAATATGTGCTTTTCCGTGGCCCCGAGTTAGATGCACTATAACAATCAACCATGTAGCATCATTTTGTGGATTTATGTCTCCTTCCAATTTGATTTCCTTCAATGCTTAATATATGTATTATCATTTTCTATATAACCTAATTACTTCAGTTGGTAATTTCTCTTACCTCGCTTTTTATAGAAGAAGATAATCTTCATAAAAAAATAATAATAATGAAGATACTTCATGCCACCCCTTTGGGAAGACTGTTAGAATTGTCTGTTTTACAATATGATTGTTTTAGGTTAATAATAGTTACCATTCCTGAATAAGCTAAAAATGACAATTTTTTCGAATCTTTTTTAAGAAGGGTTGCTATTTACCTACTGCCACCATGAACGGTTTGATTTAACTTTATACACTAAAGTATATGAATAATAAGATTACTCTTTTTATTAAGTGTAAATCAAGTTATACGCATATTAAAGCGGATGGTCTGCTACCTATGTTATTGATAACAATTCAGCTTAGCGATCAGTATGGTATATGTACTGGCTATGTTTCACGTTGAAATTAAAAGGAATTATTTCAGTCATTTATATATATATATATATATATATATATATATATATATATATATATATATATATATATATATATATATATATATATATATATATATATACACTAAAGTATATGAAAAATAAGATTACTCTTTTTATTAAGTGTAAATCAAGTTATACGCATATTAAAGCCTATATAGGCCCCAGTGTATTCTCCTGATGAGCCCTTATGTTGGGTGTTGCATCTGAATTATTTGTCTATATTATTTTTTCTATTGTTTGGTAAATGACGACTTATACTTATTGACGACATGACTGCCTGTCCATGGATTATTCTTTATGGTTGATTGTGTGTGGCTATGCTGTTTGACCTATGTGATTGTATGGATGAGTAGGGTTAAGGCCTCATTCAAGTGCTGGTCTATATTAATCACTAATTTAGGAAAACAGTCTTCCTTTTCTCCTTCTGTCTCTCTTTTTTTTTTTCTTTTTTTTTGTGTTTGTGCTGTTGCATTGGTGATTTCTCTTTTCATGATATATATATATATATATATATATATATATATATATATATATATATATATATATATATATATAATGAAAAGAGAAATCATCAATGTAACAGCACAAACACAAAAAAAAAGAAAAAAAGAAAGGAGATAGAAGGAGAAAGGGAAAACTGTTTTCCTAAATTAGTGGTTAATATAGACCAGCACTTGAATGAGGCCTTAACCCTACTCATCCATACAATCACATAGGTCAAACAGCAAAGCCATACACAATCAACCATAAAGAATAATCCATGGACAGGCAGTCATGTCGTCAATAAGTATAAGTCGTCATTTACCAAACAATAGAAACAATAAAGACAAATAATTCAGAGGCAACAACCCAACACAAGGGCTCATCAGGAGAATACACTTGCCTATAGGGTTATCATACGCGTAGACCGGTCGACTTTGCTTCAGATCCTCTTCCTCTCCCAAAAATTTTGATATTTTTCTAATCTTCCTTTAATTTTTTTTATTTTGCACTTAATTCACGTATTTTTGCTTCTCTTTATTTAGGTTGAGAACTTCGCGCTTTTTCTTATTTTTGCTTCTTTTTTTTTCCATGAGAGGCATAAAAAAGAAGAAAAACCCAAACTTGTACTCTTGTAAGGACAGGAGGAAAATATCTTCCCCCCTTCCCTCAAACTAAATTTGAAGTTACCTCCCAAAAACCTGAAATTTTCAACCCCCCCCCTCGTCACGAGACAAAATGGTAAACTTATCAAAACACATATAAATTTGTCACTATTTATTCGATCAAACGTACTGATTTTATAATGATAAGCGCTTGCTTAGCTTCAGATACCCGTTGAGTAACGTCACACAGTTGTTTTTAAGCTGAAGATTAGTGATTGGCTGAGAGTTACCGGAAGAGACAAAATATATACGTAGATAGCCGTTTAAGATGTTTCGTGGATTAACTAGTCTCGTCTGATTGTTGTGGTTGATTTAAGGATTTATGTATATCTGGTATTGGCTTGCTTCTGATATCACCAAGTTACAGAATCCATGCATATTAAACTGAAGCTTTGCGTCGAAGCAATGACGGTTCTGGTCTTTCTGATGCTCGGGGCTAAGACTTTATAAGTCCCCCCCCCCTCTGTTCAATTTTCAGACGAAATCTTTTTCGTAAATTTCTCTTTTCGTAACAATATTTTAACCTATTAACAAAGTTTTCATTTATTAACAAAATTTAAATACAAAATTTTGCAAATCACATTAAAATTAATTAAATTCGGTTTATTTACTTTTATTTTCGGGAAATGGTGATGAAATTATGGGGAAAATGAAAATTTCGGATTTAATTTCCATATACTTACTGTCAAATGCGCCCTCTTCTTTATTTTAATGAAAATACAATTTCATGGAATACGAAATGATTATAATCGTTAGATTTTTTATTTGGAATTTTGTGCCCCTGAAATTTCTGTCCCTGGGAAAGTGCCCCGTCCGTCCATTTTAGAACCGCCTGCGCGTCCAAGGTTTTCTTGTTTTCCTAAAACAAAGTGGAGGGAGGGGTATCGTCCTCCGCTAATGGTGTCCCTATGGTTAACTGGAGCTATAGTGATCTGCTAGACTTCGACTGAATTTTCCTTGTAATTTTTATATTTGTCAGACAATTGACAAATTGATGAAATGCAGAACAATGATAAAGTGGTTATTGGTCATTGATCAACCTTTTGTTGAGATAAGTCAGTCAGTCAATCTTCTCGATTGAACCGATTGAAATATTGTTTCCGCCCCAATTCATTACTTCAACTTGAGACTATCATTTTAGCTGTCACTCAAGAAAATGCCTAAGAAGTCCCCCATAGAAATATTTATTGACGTGAAATCCGTTTTGAATCTACATGGGGCTACAATCCGCTCATAAACTGCTATTTTGTCAATATTCCTTTTAATATTTTTACTGCATGAACCTGGAAAATTGTCGTCGGGCCCTTAGCGCAATCTGTTCCAACATGAAAAGAAAACTTCTAGGCGCGACAGCTTACTTGGTATCTCAAGTAATTTTTGCATATTTTAAGTTTAAATGTTGCTATTTATTTCAGATGGAAAAGGTTGTTTTTTTTTTATTTAATTCACGAATAGTTCATCGATTTGATAAACTATGAGGATGCAAAATACATTTCCATTATGCATAACACTAGGCTATATACATAATTTCTGTTCATTTTAAGTTTTAATGTTGATCCTTACTTTTAATAGAAAAAGTTATTTTTGTTTTATTTCTGATCGTTTTTCAAATAATACCAGAAGATCTATCTTTCCCTCCATAGAATTTCCCCTCTCCCCGAAAAAGTCCTACAGGGAAAGCTAAACCAGCTTAAAATTCACCCCCCACCCTGAAAACTACCCTCGGACAATTCCATCCTTGCTGCAAATTCCCCCCAGAAAATTTCTTGCGGTCGGTTCCGCCTAAAAAATTTCCCTTAGCATACTTTCATATGAAAAAAAAATTACTTGCTTTTATTTAATTTCTGATTGTTTTTCAGATCATGGTTGAATCCCCCTATGCGGAAAATTTGGTTCTACTGCCCCTCCAAGATCACAGTTCCCCCAACCCCAGTTTGCCCCCCCCCCAGCTGAAACTTGGTTTCTTCTTATTTTTTGTCAAAACTGAGATAAGACTGCATAATTCAAGCATCCACAGAAATGGATCAGTTTTCTTTAGTAAATCTTTGCATTTATGGGAATATATAGCTCATCTTTCAGTTTCCATTGCCATTTTCGCTTGATTTGGGATAATTGGCTCTAACTTTACCCCTCCCCCAGGATTTTAACGAAATTAGGCCACTGCCCCCTCCCCCTCCCCAATGGAAATTTTCTCCCGTGGAAAATCCCTTCCCACTTAAAAATTCTCCAGAGAATCCCAACATCGTATATGAATCCTGGCGAATTCCCCTGTGTAAAATTTCTCCTGGAAAGTTTGCACCCGAAAACTTCCCTTCCAATGAAAAAATCCCTCCGTAGAAAATTTATCCCTATTTCATCCTCCCACGAAAAATGTCTTTATACTTCCCAATAACAAATACTAGATGTAAACAACGGACAAATTGCAGAACTTACAGCCTTTCCCTAGGGGGCTTTGGGGGTCATGTCATCCCTAAAGGCATAATTGTTGGACCTTTTAACTTTGCTGAACAAAATGGTTATCTCAAAATTTTGATTGGTCGACTGTTCGGGGAAAAAGCGTGGGAGGGGGGCTATTTGCTTCTTCAGTTTTTTGATCACCTAAGAAGGCACTGGAACTTGTAATTTCAGCTCAAATGAGCCTTCTTTCAGTCTTCTAGGACCGTTGGTTTGATCCGATCACCCCTTGAAAGAACAAAAAAAATAAATAAACACGCATCTGTGATCTTTCGTCTGGCAAAATCTTCAATCTTCCATTTTTGAAATATCTACAGTTGGATTGTCTGATATACTGAATCTGATGGTGCGATTTTCAAGAAGATTTCTTGACTTTTGAGAAGTGTGTTCCCCCTTTTTTGAAAATCGAGCGAATTTTCCAAGGCTCGTAGCTTTTGGTGGTTAACATTAAACTTTATGAGTTTTATCAAACGGTTCGTGGTAACGAACTGTAGTAAGGAGAGACCCGGCTCAATAGTAACCGAAACACTATGAAATGGAATTTTCATAACAATAGTTATATCAAAAGGATCGTATTTTAATGCTGATTTTAAATATATAAGTTTCATTAAGTTTAGACTTACCCATCAAAAGTTACGATCCTGAGAAAATATTCCTTATTTGAAAATAGGGGGAAATACCCTTAAAAATCATAGAATCTTAACGAAATTCACACCATCAGATTCAGCGTATCAGAGAACCATAAAAATAGAAGTTTCAAGCTCGATCCAGTGGTCCTAGAATGTCGTGTGAAGGCTCATTCTAACGGAAATTAAAAGAAAAACCAAAAAAAAATTCTTTTGATTAGCCATTAAGATGAAAACTTCAATTAAACAAACAACATTTATTAAAAAAAACTTTTCTAAAAAAGAAGTTTCTCAAAAGAAAGTGAAGACCAGCGCAGAAATAAAGACAGGTAACCATTTCAAACAGTTCGTGGTAACAAGGAGCGACCCGGCTCAATAGTAGCCGAAACACTAAAAAATGGAATTTTCATAACAATAGTTACATCAAAAGGATTGTATTTTAATGCTGATTTCAAATATATAAGTTTCATTAAGTTTAGACTTACCCATCAAAAGTTACGAGCCTGAGAAAATATTCCTTATTTTAGAAATTAGGGGGGAACAACCTTAGAAATCACAGAATCTTAACGAAATTCACACCATCAGATTCAGCGTATCAGAGAACCTAGAAGTTTCAAGCTCCTATCTACAAAAATGTGGAATTTTGCATTTTTGCCACAAGACGGATCACGGATGCGTGTTTATTTGTTTTTTTTCCAGGGGTTGTCGTATCGACCCAGTTGTCCTAGAATGTCATGTGAGGGCTCATTCTAACGGAAATTAAAAATTATAGTTCCCTTTTTAAGTGACCAAAACATTGGAGGGTAGCTAGGCCCCCTCCCACGCTCATTTTTTCCCAAAGTCATCGGAACAAAATTCTGAGATAGCCATTTTATTCAGCATAGTCGAAAAACCTAATAATTATGTCTTTCGGGACGACATAATCCCCCACAGTCCCCATGGGAGGGGCTACAAGTTACAAACTTTGAGCAGTGTTTGCACATAGTAATGGTTATTGGGAAGTGTACAGACGGTTTCATGGGGATTTTTTTATTGGGGGGGGATAGAGGGGAGGGGGTTATTCGGCGGGATCTTCCGTGAAGGAATTTGTCATGGGGGAAGAAAATTTCCGTGAAGGGGGCGCAAGATTTTTTTTAGCATTTTTTTAAAGAACAATGAAAAAATAAATATGAAAAAGTTTTTTCAACTGAAAGTAAGGAGCAGCATCAAAACTTAAAACGAACAGAAATTTTTACGAATATGAGGGGTTCATCTCCTCCTAATATCTCGTTCTTTACGCTAAAGTAATTTCAATAATTTCAACTATTTATTCTACGGCCTTTGTGATTCAAAGGTCATTCTTAAGGATTTGGGACGAGGGCGTGACTCCCCTCATATACGTAATAAAAACATACGAATGTAGAAGCTCGTCACGTAAGTTAATTCGTAAGTTACGTATATTTTTACTAATAAAAACGTTCGTAAAAAATTAAATTTTCTAGTTACCTTTTTAAATAACCAAAAACTTGGAGGGCAACTAGGCCTACTCCCCTGCTCCTTTTTTCTCAAAATCTTCCGATAAAAACTATGAGAAAACCGTTTGGCCATAAAAATAAATTAATATGCAAATTTCGTTTTAATTACTCATTTGCGGAGAGCCAAAATCAAAACATACATTAATTCAAAAACGTTCAGAAATTAAATTCAAAAAAAGTTTTTTAACTGAAAGTAAGGAGCGATTTTAAAACTTAAAACGGACAGAAATTTTACTGTTCAGAAATTGAACAGTTTTTTACTGTTTTAAAAAGTCGAATTGAGAGATAGAGTCAAACTTTAGCGTAAAGAGCGGAACGTTGAGGAGGGAACATATACGGAATAATTTCTGTTCGTTTTAAGTTTGAAAATCGCTCCTTACTTTCAGTTAAAAAACTTGTTTTTCATTATTTAATATATTTCGAATCGGCATTAAAAAACAAATTCTTTTGATGCGTCTATTGTTATCCAGTTTCCGTTTTTCAGAATTTCGGTTACTGTTGGGTAAAAACTTTAGTGCCCTGTTTTCGAAGTTTCTTTGACAACAAATGACCATCTCAAAATTTCTATCAGATTCATTTCGAGAAAATACGAGGTGTGGGAGGGCTATCCATCCTGAGATCACTTTGAATCTTAAAAAGGACACTAGAACTTCTGATTACCGATTCAATGACCCCTCTCCGAAGTTTCTACGATAACTCTTTCTATATATACCTTATATAACCCCAGGGCATATCATACAACCCTTGCCCTGAGGTCTGTAGGGTGAAGGGGTGTCATCCTCATTACATAATTTCCGGACCTTTCGGATCAAGTTATACGCATATTAAAGCGGATAGTCTACTACCTATGTTATTGATAACAATTCAGCTTAGCGATCAGTATAAAGTAGCCAGAAATTAAAAGGAATTATTTAGCATGTTTCAATAGAAGTCAAAAAGCTTTTGATAAAAAAAAAAAAATATTTGCATTTGCAAGTTTGAAATTACTGCTACAAAAATCTATTGTTTCAGGACTGAGTATATATATATATATATATATATATATATATATATATATATATATATATATATATATATATATATATATATATATATATATATATAAATAAGTTGTCTGTGGATGTGTCTGTCAGGTTACGTCATGTCTGTGTGTTGACTGACCTCATGAAGTTAGTTGTCGTCATTTTTGTTATGACGGTGACGTCATTAAAGATATTTAAGACATGCGTTCACGTAGAAATCTATTAATGTTTAACTTTAAAATGACTGATGAACTTACAATGGCAACAGCCGAGGAAGATGCTCAAAGAGTCTATGCCAAAAAACTTGCTGCTGATAGAGAAAGTCAGAAAAGAAAGCGTGCCGAGGAATCAAAAGAACAGCAAGGAAACAGGCTTGAGGCTGATAGAGAAAGAAAGAACAGAAAGCGTGCCGAGGAACTACCAGAGCAACGCGAAAGCAGACTTGCTGCTAAAAGAGAAAGTGAAAAAATAAAGCGTGCCGAGGAACTACCAGAGCAACATGAAACCAGACTTGCTGCTAAAAGAGAAAGTGAAAAAAGAAGGCGTGCCGAGGAATCACAAGAACAGCAAGAAATCAGGCTTGCTGCTGATAGAGAAAGTAAGAAAAGAAAGCGTGCCGAGGAATCAGAGCAACCTGAAAGTTATCGCCTGGCATTCAGGTACAGTCCAGTCGATGATTATAGCTTGAGTAGATGTGTTCAAATCCCTATGTCTAAAATTTGTCCCTATTGCAAGGCCTTGAAATTCAATGGTGAAACAATGGGAATGTGTTGCGCCTCAGGAAAAGTTAAACTTCCTCTATTGGCTGCACCACCAGAGCCATTGAAGACTTTCCTTACTGGAACTACGTCAAAATCTAAGCGTTTTTTTGTCACAAATCAGAAAATATAACTCATGTTTCCAAATGACGTCGTTTGGAGCCCAAATCGAAAATCCAGATCAATTTATGTCTACTTTCAAAGTAAAAGGGCAAATTTATCATAGAGCAGGGTCCCTTCTACCATTCTCAGGCGAGAATCATATATTTTTACAATTGTACTTCATCAGTGATAGAAATTCTGAATTGAATGCACGTTGCGAAATTTCTCCCAACGTTGAAAGGACAATCGTTTCCCAATTGCAACCCGAAAATAATAATTTAGTGCGTCTGTTCAAAACAGCCATCGATTTGATGCCTACTGATACGCATAAAATTGTTATTTCCGCTGGTCCTTTACAAGTCAGTCGACACAGTTTTGGAACCAAATGAAGCGGTTAATTATCCATCGGAATTTTTAAATTCCGTGGATATTTCAGGGTTTCCACCACACGTGCTACAACTAAAAATAGGCGTACCAATAATACTTTTAAGAAATATCAACCCACCAAAGCTTTGCAATGGCACGTGACTTGCCGTAAAAAAAAAAACAATGGAAAACCTAATAGAGGTCACAATCTTGACAGGGCCTTTTGAGGGTGAGGCTGTTCTTATTCCTCGCATTCCCATGATTCCAACGGATCTGCCTTTTCAATTTAAAAGATTGCAATTCCCAATAAAGCTCAAGGTCAATCATTAGAAAAATGTGGCATAGATCTTAGTACTGATTGTTTTTCCCATGGACAATTGTACGTTGCATGTTCGAGGGTCGGTAAACCTGACAATCTATTTATATGCAGCGACAATTGGACAGCGAAGAATGTTGTATATTCGCAAGTTTTACGCAGTTAATTTGTATTGTATCTATCTATCTATATAAAAACGAGTTGTGTGTATGCATGTTTGTTTGTAAAAAGAGCGTTTGCATATGGCGTCATTATTAGTACATACGGCTTTGTATATGCACAGACAATGGGAAAGCCAAGAATGTTGTATATTCGCAATTTTTACGTAGTTTGAAACACATATATAAATTTATCTATATTCACAGGTGGGACACAGGGACACAACTACAATGGCGCGTAACGACTTACGCGCGCGGGGGGGGGCTTGGGGGGGCGCGAAGCCCCCATATATATATATATATATATATATATATATATATATATATATATATATATATATATATATATATATATATATACTAGCTGTTGGGGTGGCGCTTCGCGCCACCCCAACACCTAGTTGGTGGGGCGCTTCGCGCCCCCCCCCAAGCCCCCCCGCGCGCGTAAGTCGTTACGCGCCATATTAGTTACGCGCCATTGTAGTTGTGTCCCTGTGTCCTACCTGTGAATAGAGATAGATATAAATATATGTTTTTAACTACGTAAAACATGCGAATATACAACATTCTTCGCTGTCCCATTGTCTGTGCATATAAATAGATTGTCAGGTTTACTGACTCTTGAACATGCAACATATAATTGTCCATGGGAAAAACAATCCGTATTCAGATCTATACCTCATTATTCTAATGATGTGTCCCTGTGTCCCGGTCGTCATTTATATTCCCTGTGTCCCGGTCGTCATTTGTGTTCCGGTGTCCCAGTTTTTTAATTTCTCTTTGACTGTCCCGGTCGTCATTTATATTCCCTGTGTCCCGGTGTCCCGGTCGTCATTTGTGTCCCGGTCTGTAATTTCTATTCGAACAATCCCTGTGTCCCGGTCGTCATTTATATATCCCGCCTGTGCCCCCGACGTCCCCGTTGTAGTTGTGTCCCTGTGTCCCGGTCGTAATTTATATTCCCTGTGTCCCGGTCGTGATTTGTGTCCGGGTGTCCCAGTCTGTAATTTCTCTTTGAGGTTCCCGGTCGTCACTTATATTCCCTCTGTCTCGGTCGTCATTTGTGTCCCGGTCTGTAATTTCTCTTTAAGTGTTTTTTCTTTTTAGTTTTTTTTTAGTTTTTTACCTTTTTTATTTTTTCAGTTTTCTTTTTCTTCTTTATTTTTCAGCGTCACTATGAAGTACATATCGACGAACCTTTGTTTTTTTAACTTAAATCTGGTAGGCATTGATGACCTTATCCAAGTCAAAATCCCAAACCCAATCATCATCGCTATCATTTTCAGTTTTGATATGTTTTGACTCTCATTGTCCAGGTGGATCTTCATCTAACTGCGCGGTTTTGCGTTCTTTAGCCTCAAGCCTGTTTCCTTGCTGTTCTTTTGATTCCTCGGCACGCTTTCTTTTCTGACTTTCTCTATCAGCAGCAAGTTTTTTGGCATAGACTCTTTGAGCATCTTCATCGGCTTTTGCCATTGTAAGTTCATCAGTCATTTTAAACTTAAACATTAATAGATTTCTACGTGAACATATATGTCTTAAATATCTTTAATGACGTCACCGTCATAGCAAAAATGACGACAACTAATTTCATGACGTCAGCCGACACAGAAACATGACGTCACCTGATCCACAGACAGACAGACAGACAACTTATTTATATATATATATATATATATATATAGATATATATATATATATATATATATATATATATATATATATATTATATATATATATATATTATATATATATATATATATATATATACATATATATATATATATATATATATCATACGCGTAGACCGGTCGACTTTGCTTCAGATCCTCTTCCTCTCCCAAAATTTTTGATATTTTTCTAATCTTCCTTTAATTTTTTTTTTATTTTGCACTTAATTCACGTATTTTTGCTTCTCTTTATTTAGGTTGAGAACTTTGCGCTTTTTTTTATTTTTGTTCTTTTTTCCATGAGAGGCATAAAAAAGAAGAAAGACCAAAACTTGTACTCTTGTAAGGACAGGAGGTTACTGTTGGGTAAAAACTTTAGTGACCTGTTTTCGAAGTTTCTTTGACAACAAATGGTCATCTCAAAATTTCTATCAGATTCATTTCGGGAAAATACGAGGTGTGGGAGGGCTATCCATCCTGAGATCACTTTGAATCTTAAAAAGGACACTAGAACTTCTGATTACCGATTCAATGACCCCTCTCCGAAGTTTATACGATCACTCTTTCTATATGTACCTTATATAACCCCAGGGCATATCATACAACCCTTGCCCTGAGGTCTGTAGGGTGAAGGGGTGTCATCCTCATTACATAATTTCCGGACCTTACAACTACGTTAAACAAAATAGCTATCTCAAATTTTTGATCGGATGTGGGGAAATAGTGGGGGGGGTTGCTGCCCTCCAATCACTTTCTACTATTAAAAAGAGCACTAGCTTTTTCATATTCCAATCGAATGAGCTCTTTTAGAAATTTTCACGCCAACATATGGCCATCTCAGGATGTTTATCAGATGCATTTCGGGAAAATTTGTGGTGGTGGGGGGTGTATCCACCCTCTGATCATTCTGAATCTTAAAAAGGGCACTAGAACATTCGATTTCCAATCAAATGAGTCCATTCCAGAGTTTTTACGATCACCCTTTCTGTGTATACCTTATAAGCCCCTAGGATATAACTTATAACGCTTGCCATGAGGGCTGTGGGGGAAGATTGTCATCCTCGAGGACATAATTTTCGGACCTTTAAATTACGTTGAACAAAATGGCTATCTCAAAATTTTGATTGGATGTGTTAGAAGAAATGGTGGGCTTGGGAGGGTGGTTTGTTGCCCTTCAATCACTTTCGGCTACTTAAATAGCATAAGCCCTTTCAATTTCCAATCGAATGAGCTCTTTTCGAAGTTTCTATAACAACAAATGGCCATTTCAAAATTTCTATCAGATGCATTTCTGGAATATACTGGATGTGGTGGGGGGGGGGTATCCACCGTCCGATCACTCTGAATCTCAAAAAGGGCTCTAAAACTTCTGATTAGCAATCCAATGAGCCCCCTCTGAAGTTTATGTGATTACATTTTCTATAGAAATTTTAAATGCCACAGGATATAACTTACAGCCATTGCCCTGAGGGCTATGGGGGGGAGGGCTGTCAACCTTAAATACATAATTTCCGGATCTTTCAACTACGTTGAACAAATGACTATCTCAAAATTTTGATTGTTGTGGATATGTATGAGGAAATGTTGGGCGTGGAGGGGGGGGGTTAGTTGCCCTCCAGTCACTTACGAGTAATAAAAAGGGTACTAGTACTTTCAATTATAATTAAATGAGTCGTTTTCGAAGTTTCTACGACAACTTCAATACGAGGTGCTCTGGTCTAAACAAAAAAAAAATTGTACCCACATCGCTCTTTACATAGGCAGCGCTATTCCGCTGCCTATGAAAGATAGGCATCCATTTGCTCATCCCTGTAAAATAAAGTTCAAAAGCTAAAATTACACCTATTAAAAGAAAAGTGTGTATTTTGTCACTAATTAGTTCACCTAATTGGTGATGAAAGTTGTAAGACAGCTATGTGTTTAAGTTGGCTAAAATTTTTCTGAAATGTTACATTCCATTATCTTCATCTTAGGTCTAAATATACTGGGAGACCGGCGGCTTCGCCGCCGGGCCCCGGTGCTCGGCACGCGGCAGGCTTCTATATATGGATTCACATTGTCGCTTGTGTTTTAACCGCTGATAATTTGAGACAATTTACTGTCTTTTCTTACTGCAGAATTCAAAGATATTTGATTATTAAAGCAAGTCAGATTTCTACCAACGATATCTACTAAGGTTCAAAGTCTTGGTTTTCTTTTTTAAGGTTTTTGAATTTTTGCAATCTCTTGCTAAAATATATACAAATAATTTTGCAATTACCAGCCACCGGGCACTGGAACTTGGTACGCGGCAGGCTTCTATAGATGGATTTTCATTGTACCTTGTCTTCTAACTGCAGACAATTTGTCTTTTCAATGATATTTGATTATTAAAGCAATTCCGATTTCATACAACGATATCTACTAAGCTTCAAACTTTTTATGGCACTTGGTATTAACCGGCCGGTTAATTCGGAAAAAAATAGAAAAAATGAGGTATTTTTAACTTACGAAGGAGTGATCGGATCTTAATGAAATTTTAAATTTGGAAGGATATCGTGTTTCAGAGCTCTTATTTTAAATCCCGACCGGATCCGGTGACATTGGGGGGAATTGAGGGGAGACCTAAAATCTTGGAAAGCGCTTAGAGTGGAGGGATCGGGATGAAACTTGGTGGGAAAAATAAGCACAAGTCTAGATAAGTGATTGACATAATCGGAACGGATCCGCTCTCTTTGGGGAGTTGAGGGGGAGTTAATTCTGAACAAATTAGAAAAATGAGGTATTTTTAACTGACGAAGGAGTGATCGGGTCTTAATGAAATTTGAAGTTTGGAAGAATATCGTGTCTCAGAGTTCTTATTTTAAATTCTGACTGGATCCGGTTACATTGGGGGGAATTGAGGGGGGAACCTAAAATCTCGGAAAACGCTTAGAGTGGAGGGATCGGGATGAAACTTGGTGGGAAAAATAAGCACAAGTCTTAGATACGTGATTGACATAACCGGGACGGATCTGCTCTCTTTGGGGGAGTAGGGGTGACGGTTAATTCTTAAAAATTAGAAAAATGAGGTATTTATAGATTACGAAGGAATGATCGGATCTTAATGAATTTGATGTTTGGAAGGATATCACGTCTCAGAACTCTTATATTAAATTTCAACCTTATCCGGTGAAGGGGATGTTGGAGGGGGGAACCTAAACTCTTTGAAAATGCTCAGAGTGGAGGGATCGGGAAGAAACATGGTGGGAAAAAGAAGCACAAGTCCTAGATACGAGATTGACATAATCGGAACGGATCTGCTCTCTTTGGGGGAGTTTGGGGGGGGGTAATTCTAAAAATTAGAAAAAATGAGGTATTTTTAACTTTTTAACTTGCGAAAGAGTGATCTTATGAAATTTTAATTCTTAATGAAATTTCATATTTAGAAGAACCTTGAAATTTAGATCTCTTATTTTTTATCCTGACCGGGTCCAGTGTCATTAGGGGCGGGGGGGGGGGCGAAAATCTTGGAAAACGCTTAAAGCCGAGAGATCAGGATGAAACTTGTTAGAAAGAATAAGCACAAGTCCAAGATAGGTGACTGACATAACTGGACCGGATACTCTCTCTTTGGTGGGCTTGGGATGTGGGGGGGGGGGGACTAATTCGGAAAAATTAGAAAAAATGAGGTATTTGTAACTTGAGAACGGGTGTTCAGATCATAATGAAATTTGATATCTAGAAGGATCTTTTGCCTTAAAACTCTCATTTTAAATCCCGACCAAATCCGGTGAAATTGAAGGGAGTTGAAGGGGGGAGCCGGAATTCTTGGGAAACGTAAAATCGAGATATCTTACGAATGGGTGATAGGATCTCAATGAAACTTGATATATAGAAGAATCTTATGTCTCAGATACTCCATTTTCAATTCTAATCGGATCAGGGACATAGAGGGTTAGAGGGGGGCAACAGAAATCTTGGAAAACGGTTAGAGTGGAGATATCGGGATGAAACTTGATAGGAAGAATAAGCACAAGTTATAGATACGAGATTGACATAATTGGTACGCATCTGTTCTCTTTGGGGGAGCTGGGGGTTGTTTATTTTGGAAAAGTTAAAAAAAATGAGGTATTTTTAACTTAAGAACGGGTGACCGGATCTTAATGAAATTAGATATTTAGAAGGAACTCATGTGTCAGAGCTCTTATTTCGAATCCCGACCGGATCTGTTGGGGGGAGTTGGAGGGGGAAACCGCAAATCTTGGAAAACGCTTAGAGTGGAGAGATCAGGATGAAACTTGGTGGCAGAATGAGCAAACGTCATAGATACATGATTGACGTAACTGGACTGTATTAGCTTTCATTTGGGGAGTTAGGGGGGTCCAGTGGTTTGGCAAGTTTGGTGCTTCTGAACGTACTAGGATGATGAAAATTGATAGGCATGTCAGGGACCTGCACAAATTGACTTGATAAATTCGTTTTCCCCGATTCGACCATCTGGGGGGCCGAAGGGAGAGGAAAAATTAGAAAAAATGAGGTACTTTTAACTTACGAGTGGGCGATGGGATCTTAATGAATTTTGATATTTAGAAAGACCTCTTGTCTCAAGCTCTTATTTTAAATCCTGACCGGCATTAAGCCTCTACTTTTCCTTCATTTTTAAGAGTCTATTGATTCTTAGCAAAATATTGTCGTGGATATACATACAGTGAAATTCTCAGCATTTATGTAGACAATCCACGATTGACTGACCTTGTATTTGAAAATACATTTTCCTAGTTGTATTTTTTTTTATTTCAATGCCCTAAGAATAAAGTGTTTTAATAATCTTCGTAAATTTTTTTTATTAATAAAACTTATAAATACAATAAAAGTCTTGAAAAATCATTTAAATTTCTTTTTCCACGATGAATCTTCAATATGTTATACTATAGGGAGTTTTTTCTTATTCTGTTTTACTGTGTTTATTTCTGTATTCCCTTTCTTTTACGACTAGAAGTGGAACTTGCTGTTCCAACTCAAAGTAATCCACCCACCCACCCCGAAAAATGTACTAGGATCATATCAACTAGAAGTGTAAGATTGCCTTGTCCGGGTTTTTCCAGAGTTCATTGATCCTTAATAATGCCTTTGTTAAAACTCTTCGCTATTATGTCTATGTAATAAATTACCTGTTTTGTTTGCTTAGCCCTGCTAACGCAGAAAAGGAAAGTGAGGTTATCGATCCGAGTATTTACATAATTATGATGTAATATCGACGCGTGTGTCAAATGTATAACAATAATACCTCCTAAACCAATTTCAAGTAATCAATTTTTCCCTTCCACGGGAAATATTTCCGGAGATGAGAAACACGCGATTTAACGGAGAGCGGTAATAGGGATCTTATCGATTCAAGAAAAATCACGTTATGCACATTGTCGGAATGGCGCCAAGAAATTCCTGGAAAAAATATAGAATTTGCATTGAATGTATTTTCTTGAACATATTGTTAGAAAACATTATTTTTTTCGGGTGTCTAAAGCACGATTTCATTTGGGAAATCTTGGATCTTACGTTTGATTCCTAAAAGTGCCGATGAGAAATTGATGACGGATTATAAAGGTTCCCTGAGGAAAAAATCTTGAATAAACAATCTTGAAGAAAAAGAAATCTTTAAGAATAAAACAGTATCTTCCAAAGTATTACGTAACACGCACGTGTGCGTCATCATCAGTTAAACTGGGGGCTCCCCTCTTGATTAGCAGCCCCTGAGGGTTTTTTCCTACACTCGTAGGTTTTTAAACATTTACGTAACCATCAAAAAAACAACCTCCTATTACTTGGCAAGTACGTGCGTATTGAAGAAAATCAATAGCACCTTCTGGTTGCTAGGGTTCGATCGGATCTGGCTGCTATGGCATTGTCGGTTCTGGTTGCTAGGGCCTGATCGGATCTATTTATCATCTACTACTGCTCTTTACTTTCCTTTAAAAAAAACTTGTTCCGTATGTACCTCACTAACAAAAACTCTCTGTAAGTAATCAAACAGTTCGTGGTAACGAACTGTAGTAAGGAGCGACCCGGCTCAATAGTAACCGAAACTCTAAAAAATGGAATTTTGATACCAATAGTTAAATCAAAAGAGTCGCATTTTAATGCAGATTTAAATATATAAGTTTCATCAAGATTAGTCTTATCCATCAAAATTTACGAGCCTGAGAAAATTTGCCTCATTTTGAAAATAGGGGGAAACATCACCTAAAAGTCACACGATCTTAACGAAAATCACACCATCAGATTCAGCGTATCGGAGAACCATATTGTAGAAGTTTCAAGCCCCTATCTACAAAAATGTGGAATTTCGCATTTTTTGCCAGAAGACAAATCACGGATGCGTGTTTATTTATTTGTTTTTTTGTTGTTTTTTTTCAGGGGTAATCGTATCGACTCAGGGGTCCTAGAATGTCTCAAAAGGGCTCATTCTAACGGAAATTAAAAGTTTTAGTGCCCTTTTTAAGTGATCAAAAAATTTGAGCGCACCTCCCACGCTCATTTTCTCCCCATACCCATCTTATTCATCATAGTCGAAAAACCTAATAACCATGTCTTTGGGGACGACCATTCCCCCGCAATCCCCGTGGGAGGGCTGCAAGTTACAAACTTTGACCTGTGTTTACATATAGTAATGGTTACTGGGAAGTGTACAGACGTTTTAAGTTTTTTGGTTTGGGGGGAGGGGTTACGTGGGAGGATCTTTCCATGGAGGAACTTCTCATGGGGGAAGAGACTTTCAATGGAGGAGGCGCAGGATTTTCAAGCATTATTTAAAAAAAACAATGAAAAAATAAATATGAAAAGTTTTTTCTACTGAAAGTGAGGAGCAGTATTAAAACTGAAAACGAACAGACATTATAACGCATATGATGGATTTACCTCCTTGTAATTCCTCGCTCTTTACGCTAAAGTATTTTTAGTAATTACAACTACTTATTTTACGGCCTTTGGGATTCAGGGGTTATTCTTAAGGAATTGGGACAAAATTTAAGCTTTAGTGTAAAGAGCGAGGTATCGACGAGGAGCGAACCCCCTCATATACGCAATAAAAACATACGAATACAGAAGTTCGCTACGTAAGTTAATTCGTAAGTTACATATATTTTGTACTTATGAAATCGTTCGTAAAAAATTTACAGTTAATGCCTTTTTAAGTAATCAAAAAATTGGAAGGCAACTGGGCCTCCTCCCTCGCTCCTTTTTTCTCAAAATCTTCCGATTAAAACCATGAAAAAGCCATTTAACCAAAAAAAAATTAATATGTAAATTTCGTTTTAATTAGTTATGTGCTGAGAGCCAAGATCAAAACATGCATTAATTCAAAAACGTCCAGAAATTAAACAAAAAAAAAACAAGTTTTTTAAATGAAAGTAAGGAGCGACATTAAAACTTAAAACGAACAAAAATTACTCCGTATATGAAAGGGGCTTTTCCTCCTCAACGCCCCGCACTTTACGCTAAAGTTTTTTACTGTTTTAAAAAGTAGAGTTAAGAGAAAGAGTCAAACTTTAGCGTAAAGAACGGGGCGTTGAGGAAGAAAAGCCCCTTTCATATACGGAGTAACTTCTGTTCGTTTTAAATTTTAATGTCGCTCCTTTCTTTCATTTAAAAAAAAAACTTGTTTTTTTTTTGTCTAATTAAATAAAAAAACAAGTTTTTCGACTGAAAGTATGGAGCAAAATCAAACCTTAAAACGAACAGAAATTATCACGTATATGAAAGGGGTTGCCTCCTCCTCAAGACCTCGCTCTTCACGCTAAAGATTTTTTGTGCTGAATTTAAAACAAAGCTTATTATTCTTATTGTGAAAAACTTGTTTTTTATAATTTAATATATGATCATTTTAATTAATGCCGGGAAATCCGGCTCTCTCTCCATGAAAAATTATGGTACTTGTGTATTATTCGCAACTCACTCAAGTTTACGATGTGTAAAACTTCAGAACAAACTGATTTCTTCACTAGTTTCTTCGTCACTTTAGAAACAAATTTGGGCTATATCTTTGCACATTAGGGGGAGGGGGTTAAGTATAGCGTGTCTGCATACAAAGTGTGTTAGATATAATTATTCTGCATATTATAAAATATTATTTGTTTTCTGACTTCAAACAATCTAAGTAATTCGCCCTCCCCCCTTATTTGCAAATATATGGCGGAAATTATATATTTTTCATCTATTCTGGCACGTGTCTTTGTCTTATCTCACGTTAAGCTGAAAGAAACTACCGAAGAAACGTTCTCGAATTTTACACAGCGTCAACTTGAGTGAGTGGTGTATAAAACACAAGTACCAATATTCCTTCCCTCTGCGGAAAATAAAAAACAAAATTCAAATAAAATTCTCAAATTTGGAAAGCCTTGTTTTCCACGGAGGGGGGGGGGTATTTTCAGGGGGTAAATGCCGGCCACCATATATTAAGAGTTGCCTCATCAAAATAAATAAAAATTAAAAACAAGTCGCAGTCAAAATTATTAAATTGAGGTTGTGGAATTTGGCTTATTATTAACATATTGCACGACAGAGTCATGAAATACAGCTATTTTCTTCTTTTTTTTTGATGATTTTTTTTTGTGATTGGTCTTTTCCACGTCATTTCGAGGACCACTTTTACATAGTTAAGACTCGATTTAGCTTATTTTGCTTAAGTGACATTTTTTTTTTTTGAATATAATTTTATTTTGCTTGATGGGCAAATATTTTAGTTTTTTTTTTTGTTTTTTTTTTGTTTTTTTTTTTTTTCGTTTGTTTTTTATGTTCATTATATTAGGTCTATTTGCCCAGGTCTTTTATTTTGGGAAGTTTACGATTAGGGAATCGTGCAGAATGATTGAAAAACAATGAACAATTTACGTCAGTCTCTCGGCATCCCAATCTATAGAACTCCCCATATCATAGTTGTTATTTCTGATATCAAAACATTAATAAATAAAATTCATATTTACGCAATTAAGAAGTGACTAAAGCTGCAAACGACAAAAAACTGCCACTAGGGATAACAATTATTCCGGGTCAACGATTAAAGGATGAATTGAAAATAGATTATTTTTGGCTTGACAAAGCAAATCTTCAGGTGGGACGTTGCGAATTGGCGAGTTCTTTTAATTGTCACATTCTTAAGAACCTCTGCCAGAATAAAGGGACCAAATGGAACTAGGACTAGGTTTTTTATTTTGTCTTCCTTTAAATCTTCGAAATTAAGCTTCTCTCTCGCTCAATAATTATTTGTTGCCATTATGTACTGTCATGTAGAAGCCCAGAAATTCCAGGTTCATGTCTGGAAGCCTGTATCAACAGAAGAAATGGGGAAAAAAGCTAAGCTGAAGACTCAACATATTCATGGAAATGTCATTTCAAGATGCACTGCATTCCAAAGTGGAACCCCATAATTCAATTAGCTACTAATTCTTTTTTTTACCTAGAAACCGTGTGTCTCCAAAGATATACCCCTCTTTTGAATTCTGTGCAATTCCAAAAATAAGATATACCCACTCTTGTTGTTTTTTCTTTGAGAAAACCTAAAATCCTGTTAGAAATTTTAAGCTTCGAAACTGAGATATGAAAAAAGCACACACACAAAAACAAGCTCCTTTATGTAATTAGAGGTTAACGAGAGTCCTCTAACGCTTAAATGTGAAACATCATCTACAGAATATATAATTCTTATCACGCACTGGCTTTATGAAAACCTTATCTCGCGTTTGACCCCTCCACCCCAGAAATGAGTCATTGGGTACGGGACTTCTCCTGACCCCTCCTAAAAAAATTACAATCCTATCTATATCTTAGTCTTTCTTTTCTGTTTTTTGTTCATGTAGTTTTCCTGTTGTTGTTTGGGTGGGGAGTTCGTATTTGAGAAAGTCCCTTTTCAAAACTACAATTCAGGAAATATTAAGAAGCATATGGATCAAAATCAAGAAAGAAAGAGGCTAGCAATTGTATAAATATTCATTAATATAAGTAGAAATACTTACAATAACATAGATGTTCTGAGAAGGTAAAATAACAAGTTTTTTTAACGAAATTGTAACATTTGAATATTAATATCATGAAATGATCCATGCTAAATTTGATTTGAAATAAATTTGTATTTCTTTTAGTCATTATGGTAAATTATTTAAATGTATAAAGTATTATTTTTTACGCTCGAGAGTCAAAAAAGCAGTGTCTGTCCGTCATTTTTTTTTTTTATACTTTATTCATCCATTGTCCTTTTTTTCTAGAATTGTTTATTCTCGATTTTATATTTTATTCAATTAGGTATTTAGAAAAATATGTCTTATCGGTAATGCAAATAGCTAGCATCATTGATAGGGTTTCAAACATTTCAGAAAATTTAAATTCAATTCTTGCTCGGTTTTTATTTTCAAGGTCAAGTAAACCTAAATTTTTCTTTTAATAAAAATTCTAAGAAAAAGAAAAATAATTCTAAGAAAAATAATTGTTAGAGATTCAACAAAAATTGTTTGTAGTGTTTATCAACAATAAAATTGAAATTTCAACGCCTGAAAATCGGCGAATCGAACATTAAATACCTTATTAGGAGTTTCCTGATCATTATTGAATTTCTAATTTGTTGACAAAACAACATGTTGGATTTTGAGATCCTTACTGGATTTATATCTTGTTTGTTGGATTTCCTGTTCTTTAACTGGATTTTCATCACTAGCGTTGTTCAACTAAGTTAGGAATACAATCTAATTTCTAGGTTTTATTATTCAGCTTCTCTTCCTAGTTTTGAATCATCGGTAATTTTTTTTTGGATTTCTAGTTCTTCCATTGGATTTCCATCGCTAGCGTTGTTCAACCTCCTAAGTCAACACTTTAATATCTAGTTTTTATTATTCCCTTTCTAGTTCCAGAAGCATCAATAAATATCAAATAAATAGTCATTTATTAAAAAAAAAACAGAAAATTACAACAAAAATTTCTCCCAGATAGTATGACACCTCTTGACGCCTGTACTTTTTCATGGTCTTACGCATCAAAAATTACGAGCCTAAGAAAATTTGCCTTATTTTCAAAAAAAGGGGGGACCCCTAATAGTTGTAGAATCTTGATGAAAATCACACCGTCAGATTCAGCGTATCAGAAAACCCTATTGTAGAGGTTTCAAGCTCCTATGTGCAAAAATGCGGAATTTTGTATTTTTTGCCAGAAGAAAGATCACGGATGCGTGTTTTTTCCCCAGGGGTGATCGCATCGACGCAGTGGTCCTAGAATTTCGCGAGAGGGCTCAATCGAAAGGAAATTAAAAATTTCTTTTTTTGGAAGCTCCAGGTTCCTTTACGTGCATGTAAAGGACTTGAATGCCCTTACAGGCGTCTTCTTTCCTCTGATATTTAATTATTTGGCTATTCAACGTTAGCAGTAAATTTATGGCAAATTGAGGGAATATTTTTTTTTAACGCTTTTTGGGTCTCAGTCAGAAACGACGTTCATCCCAAAAATAAAGGTTGTTCTCACTGAAGGATTTTTGTTATAGATTAAAGTCAGAAGGCACTATGTTTTAACCATTAGAACTGGTAAGATTAGGCTAGCATCTTAAGAAATTTTCTACCTAAAAAAAGCGCATCTAAAACTTAAAAGATAATTTTTGTACATAAATTTATGTGTGTTAATTTCGTAGACAAGTAAATTCAACTCATTTCAAAGTTAAAATATATTTCCTTGTTTTTATATTACCTTTTTAAACTCAAAAATCAATTAGCAATCATCTTTTCTGTTACAATTCCAATATTTGAATTGATTTTATAATGAACATATTAGTTTCGATGTTTCCACAGTCACATTTAATATGGTATTCAAGAAATTTAAATCTACTGTTGAAGTCCAAACCATATTGATTATATAACCCATTTACGTTGAAAATTAATTTTTTTCTACTGAAAAGTACATAAATCTTAGTACATTCAATAACTTATTGGAATTAAAATAGCAAGTCACAATTTCAACAGAAAAATTGGATTTTTGGGGGGCTTGTTTAAAGTTCTGCAAAACATTTGTTGGAAATCAATTTTTGTTTTTACAGTGGACAGCAACTCTTCTTTAGCTGTTTGGTATCACATACTTTTAGCTTATTTTTTGCCGATTTTTTTTACGTCTCCTTTTTAGATTTAACACTAATTTCAAAAATACAGATAGGTCTTTTTAATTAAAAGTTGAATTCTCGTTTTGTCTTATTTTTTTTTAATGTATGTGGTTGTGTAAGTTTCAACTTAACCAATTCAAAAAACCAATTAAAACTAATGTTTGTAATTAATATATTTTAATTTTAATTAATTTTAATTAATATAATTATTAATAAAAATTAATTTTCATTTTCACTGTCCTTGGTACTCGAACATCAACTAAGCCCAAAGATTTATTGAACACCGATTTCAAATTTTGCGTGCTCTTTTCAGGAATACACAGAAGAAATTGAGCGCCTGAGACGTGATCTTGTAGCAACCCGAGAAAAAAACGGTGTCCATCTCAGCTATGAAAGTTATACTGAGCTTGTAAGCTCGAAAGACGTTACTGAAAAAGAATTGACCGAAAAACTAGGAAAAATAAAAGCCCTAGAAGAGGAAAAAGAGAAAATGGGGGTAAGTCTAATTTGTTATTTGCTTTATTTTTAAACCTGTGAAGTAATAATCACAATCATGGTTTTATCTTTATTTTTGAAAAATATCTCAAGGGACTGTAAAATGTCTAAAGAAAAATAATTTTAGGAAAAAGAATAATACACAGATTTAAAATGTATATTTGAGCGAGTATAAGAACTAAATTTGTATTATATACTTTGACTAGTGCAAGAGCATTCCACTTTTACTTTTTTTTTCTTCTATCCCGTGCCCTTTCTTTCTCCGTCCCTCCTCCCTCTTTCCCTCCCTCAAGCTTTTCTCGTGGGGGGGGGGGTTAGAATTGAAAGAACGACATATTCTAGCTAATAATTTCTAAGTTTCCTTGTTTGAATTTTTCTTTGCCCCTCCCTTCCTTATGCGTAGATTAGACACATGTGTCGGCTTTGAAGGAGGGCTCCATCCCCGTACCCTTTCTTTATCTTTCCCTCCTTCCCTCCCTCAAGTTTCTCTCTCTTTTGCATGTGGGGGAAACGTCCTGGAATCGAGACTCATTTTAGTGGGCGCTGAATGTCAACGGGGGGCGTTCTTCCTGGGGAGACTGTTCTATCAAAGCTGCGTGAGTGTTTTGTCGAACAACTACTCTCTAGTAAGTTTAAGTTTAAAGTAGATAAGTAGATAGATTTAAAGTAAATAAACTCTTTAGTTTTAAGTAAAGTTTAAAGTAGCTCCAGGGCTAGAGATAAATGGGCTCACTCGATGTGTTGAATGCTAATCACCCAGAATAGATAATCACCTAACATTACCTTAGATGACCTCTCTTGATAGCGAGCGCAAATTAATTTGAAATGATAGAGGATCAGAGGAATAATATGAAAGAGGGGTACTGGAACCATGGTGAGCAACTTCAAGGTGTGAGAGTGGAGGAGGTATCAATAAAGACAGTTTTCACTGTTTTGAATAAAAATTAGTTATTTGTTAAAGCATGGTTACCTACGTTCATTGTTTACAATAATAATAATTAAAAAGTATGAATGTATTCTCAGCTCAGGGAGAACAACAGATGCCATCATATCGAAGGACTTACCCTAGCTGTGGCGGCTGAAAATTTATTGAATTTCCCAAGAATATTAAAGCGCAGCCCTCCTACTTGCATTGAATTAGCTGAATCGTTTGGGAAAGGATTAGAAGTCCCCCTCCTACTCTGGAAGGCCAAAAGTACACGTTGAGTGCAATATTTGAGAGAATGACATTTTCCTGGGATAAGGGGTAGTTTAACGTTTCACCCCTTCCCCCAAACAATTGCGCAGGTTACTCCTCTCTCGCGATATTTTTTGGGGGGTTTGAGGAGCGTACCTATGGGAACCTATGAACATTAAGATAAGCAAAACACGAACTGATTACTTTAGAATTTGTGTTACTAAATCCATATGTAATAGCAGCTAATCATGTACAGCTGAAGGTACTAATATATTCACCAATGAAAAATCCTCGTCATTTAGAATTATCTTGTTTTTGTAGCCTCTGCTTTCATCATGTCAAAGATAATTGGGTTTTAAAGACTAGACTACTTAAGTTATGGACGTGAGGAAACACGCCCTCGTCTCCTGATGAAAGTATCGGTTACATTAAATGTTAGAATTTGACGCGAATACCCGTGTTCTGGTATTTGCTCATTACATTTTCTGGAATTTTTGGTGTTTCCTTTTAGCTGTTATGACGTATTTGAAGTACCTTCGTTCTCCTGAGTGATTGAAGAAATATTAAAACTTACGGCCGAGTTATGTTATTCTCGTTCTTGGGGTTAAAATCAAAATTAAGCGGAACTGTTATGTCAATATTTTATTCCGCACGTAATTTAGTGAGTTGAGCCAATAGATTTATCACCTGATTTAATACCAGATATAAAGAAATTAATTGCAACACAAAAGCAGGTAATGGTGGTAATTTAGATGCAAACCTAAATACCCGGTTTTGCCTCCTTCAAACCCCTTTGGACACCTTTGCTGGTGAAACCTTCGCAAAAACACATGTTGTGTTTTTGTGGCACAAAACACAACATTTTGTGTTTTGGGGTTTTGGGATGTGTCTGAAAACACAGGTTGTCTGTTATAGATTATGGGATCTTTATGATTGACCTGTATGAGTCTTTATGATATTATCGAACCAAAGAGAAGATTTAAGGCATGTTCTTGCTAAGTAGAAAAATGGAAGCTGGAACTGTAGTGTTTCCATTTGTAGGATTATTTTTTAATGATATTTCTTTTATTATTAATATTAGTACACAATATTAATACTAACGCATACGATACTTGGGTACAAATCGGTCTTGATTCCAAAACAAAATCTAGCCTTTTCAGTTTTTTGCACTTCTGTAGTGCAAGCGTAAAGTCGAGGAAAGGCTCATCATTCACAGGTTTTGCCGTTTCATTATCAACAGGTACGACTATGGTATGGCTCGGGCATTAGATTCCTGCAACCCGAATTCAGTCGAATTCAGCTTTACAATAAGAAGAGTATATAAGATGTCATTTTTTTCCCGAAAAAGCTCGTTCTTAAAGAAATAAGTAAAAATAATTTCTTGACTATTTTTAAAGTTTGACTATTTTTAAAGTCTTTTTTTCTTCCGAGAATTGAAAAAAAAGAAGAAGGAGGTACATTCGAATAGTATTGAATTACGTAAGCACTGTTCTAGCTATAACCTTTCTAGCCTATGGTTTCAAAGAAAGAAATTATTAGGAGAATGAGAAGGTTTTTCGAATTTTTCAAAAAAAATTAAAGTTCCGTTATTCCATTTTATATGATAAATCCAACAACTTAGTCTAGTTTTTCCAGTTTTTTAGCTTACTTTCGGTGCATTTGTTCAGGACAAAAAAAAGTTTGATTGTCTTACAAAGCATGTAAAAGGTAGAAAAATCTACTGTCAAATGAAGCTTAAGAGACATGCTAAAATAAGATGCTTTAATTTTGAGCATGTTTTTTTTAATACTTCTTTCTAATATAGCTTTAATGTATAATCGAAAAATATAATTGCATAGTACTAACAAATTATAGACTGTATAGACGGTTAAATCATATGTTTAATAAAATTAGGATCCCTCTAATTTTTCAAAAACAAAATTAAAGGAAGCACAATGCAAAAACTGTGAGTGTTGGGAAGATTTTGACTATAATTTTTGAATTAAATATAAAGTTCTATTAAAATTAATGTTAATATTTCTTGAGCTAAAATGGTTTCAATTTTGTTCTTTAGTGTTAAGGGTAAATAAAAAACTGTTCGATGGAAAGGGTGAACATTAAAATTAAAAAGAGTAAGGTGGATTCTTATTTTATTTATTCTTATAGTTTCATATCATAATTTTTCAGCTAATTATTTTATTTCTAATACGGGTGAATTCCTATTAAGTCTCTGAATCTCACTCCCTTGTCAAATATTTTATATTTATATTATATTTATTTATTTTATATTTATATATTATTATATTTTATATTATATTTTATTATTATATTTATATTATATTTATTCCCCTTAATCTATGACCGTCGATACCTTCTTTTCTAGAAACTAATTGCATGATAGGCTGTTGTGCCTATTGATCACATTTATTTCCTCAGAATTTAGAGAAGTTGTAGATCAGCAAATAAAGTTGTAATATATATATATATATATATATATATATATATATATATATATATATGTATATATGTGTGTGTGTATTTATTCGGCTTTAGGCAGAAACTCAAAAATATTTGATGATTTATACGTTCAACTTCATTTTCGAAAAATGAAACCAAGTCACCAGGGATTCTTTCATAATTCTTCATTAAAGTGCATAAAACTGTCATCATATTTTTATATCATCATACCATAATGTTGTCATCATATTTTGTCAGCTATCAACATTCTTCTTCACAATCTAGCTGTTATTGTTTGAAATAGGCAATTATTCTTTGGCTTTACAATTAAGCCTAATTGTAAACAAGACTTTTTAGTATATCAATCATCGATAATTAGGGTGTACTTTGTTATTTAACTTGTGTGATGAATTTGTGGACGGTAATCAGAATAGGAATACCTAGTATGGTCAAATTGAGCTTGAAGTATAGCACTTATTTCGGCAGCCAGTAACATAATTAATAGAAATTGAACATTCCTCGGTGAGATTTAGCAGTCTTTTTATTCTTTCTCTGCTATTCGTTTAAAAATATGGAATACATGAATTATAGAATGTTGGCTGTTAATTTTTTTTTGTTTTTTGTCGTCTTCTTGTCTTTTCCTCTCTCCCTTCTTTCCTTTCTTCCTTTATCGGTTGACTTTCTTTTGTGTTGAGTAGCCAGATAAGAATGTGGTTTTAATTAGCTGAGGGTGATAACCTCGCTTGCCCCCCCAAGCTTATTGCCTGTCTTGGCAGGCGAATGGCGAATAGTGTTTGTTTTCTTTTCTAATAAATGTATATATCTCTGTCTTAAGACATTTCCTACCTAAAAAAGCGCATCTAAAACTTAAAAGATAATTTTGGTACATAAATTTCTGCGTGTTCATTTTGTTGACAAGTAAATTCAACTCATTTCAAAATAAAAATATGTTTCCTTGTTTTTATATTATCTTTTTAAACTCTTTTTTTAAACTATCTTTTTATATTTTTAAACTGATAGTTCGTTTCAAAATATGGTACATGAACTATATAATGTTGGTAAGCCCTACGCTAGGCTCCCACCTAAAACACTTATAGAGGTTTTTTATGTGTCAATTTTTTAAATGCCTTTTAATACATAATATTTTTATTTATTTTTCTAATAGCCTATAACTTTTATAGCAATGTGAGCGTAGTCGCATAGGGGCTGCATGTAAAGCAACCCCGTAAGCAGGGTGAATCTTCAGCTCCGGGTCCTTAAATTTATTTATTTTTTGTATGATTACCATTTCATTCGTATATCTTTGATATTTTCACTGTTTTCTCCTGTCCCCTGACATGTATTGCAGCGGATATACTTGCAACGTTATGCAAGCGAACTGTGTACCGCGTGGTAGGAACAGGAATGAGGAGTATAACAAAAAATTTACTATAACACAATATTTTGATATAAGGCTAGAATTGGGGCTGTTGAGAAGGGAACATGTTTAAAAAATGATTCTTGTTTAATAATATGCAGAAAAATTGTAGCTAATACATTTCGACAGCAAGTTCCTATACTTTTCCCCTTCCCCTATCCCCCTCTAATGTCCAAATATATATCCCAAATAATGTATTTCCTATATGTTTTTCTCTATTTCTTGATTTCGTCACCGTTGATTCGATTTACGAGTACATGGGTCAAAACATAGGTGCTGTATGGTAAAATGCATGGGAAATATATTATTTCCGCTATATATGTTTATAGTAGTAAAGAGGAGGGGACTGGGAATAAAGTATATTGGAACTATAGTCATAATGTGTTAACTATAATTTTTCTGCTTATTATGAAGTTAGAATTGTTTTCCTAATGTTTCCTTCTCAGCAGCCCCAATTCTAGGTTTCTTAATTTTGTTTAGGTTTCTAGGTTTTGTTTAATTAGCTAATTGTTATCTAAGTAAAACATAAATGCTTTGGAAACCACTTTTAGGGTGCTCTTTATAACACAGTCTTAGCCTAAAGAAACAAAATAAAGGAACTAATGCGAATATCAATCAATTTCTCTACCTTTTGGCCATGAGTCTTATCCAGCTCAAAAATAGTTCATCAGAGATTACAAAGTGATCTTGGGCAAGGTTCTGTTGCTGTTGTCGTTTTTTTGTTGTTTTTTTTGTGCAGTGAAATCTTTGTTTGCATGAAAATGTGCAACATAGGCAGGATTTATGCCACTTTCCATCTGTGTATTTTTCTCAGTAATTTTTTAAAAAACATTTAATTTTTTTTGTTAAATAACTGAAAAACAGGTTGGTCGAACTTGGCAGCGATGTTGAGCTGATGCTTTACCCTGGGTTCCCATGTATACGATTATTTGCATGTCATCCCGATCATTCGGCCAGATATGCGAATATTGCAACTATGTGCAAATTTTGGCTAAAATCTTTCCTATTTTCCAAAATATCGTACAAGTTCATGAATAATTTTGATGAAGAACTCGCTTCAAATCAATAGGCAAGGCAAGATCAAAACGGCTGTTGAAAATTTGATTTTATCCGTTAGAAATGATTGAAATTTATGCGAATATATACGTCTGGAGCAGCGAAAGGGTTAAAATCGTTTCCTATCAAGTAATGTAAGATTTTGGCACATTGACTTGATAAAAAACGGGGCTATTGATTGCGCATTCTTCGCCACTTTTCGTAAAATTTCTTCTCCCAGGAAATTATTGACGTTATTCTTCCAGAAATGTTCTATGTTGAAAGGTGATCAATGTCCTGGATTGAAAATTAACAGGGGAAACTGTTGCAAGACCTTTTTGTGCCAATATTCCTGGCATTGAAGATTTAACTCGTCTCCTAGTTGAAACCTGACAAAAGCCCAGATGTTCTAAAGGTGTAAAAAGTCGACATGCAAACTATAATAACAAAAGGAAGGGATTGATGACGCTTTCAAAGAACTACAAGAATTACTCTTATGCAAGGAATTTGTCAGGTCCAACACAATTCTTGACAAATCGGACAAATTGAATTTTTTAATTTTTAGTTATTTATTTTCAGCCAAGCTGGATTTAAATACGCCAAATTAATTTGTCAAATTGGACAATATTCGTCAATATGACAAATCAAACAAAGTTATTTTTAAGCTTTTGTAAGGGAGCATAGATTTTTCTTATTATTATTCTTTTTTTTATATTTTTTATATTAATATTTAAAAATTCTTTTTTTTATTATATTTATATTTTATATTTTTTTTTATTTTTTAACTTTCGTAATAGCCCAAGCAGTGCTGCCCAGCGTTTCTTTACATTTTTTTTGTGTAATTAAAGTTAATTATTCATTTACTTTTCTTTGAACTACAGAGTTGAATGTTATGTTCGTTACACCCAATATTTACGAGCCGAGCTTGACACGTGGGGGGGTATATTTTATTGTTATATAGCATGTGTTATATAATGCGATCAAATAAGGATCTATATATTTATCTATCTAATATGCTATGATTAGAAAAAATATAAACTCCCAGCGCCAGTCACTGGAAAAAGAGGCATATTTCAAAGCTGAATCCGCATTCAACTAAGAATATATTTTATTTAAGTATATTTATGTTCTTCAAAAATGGAAATCTTAGGGTGAAAACATATAGTTCAACTAACAATCACGCAAGTGTACATGAATTAAATTCGGAGACAGCGCACCATTCTGGGAATAACGGAGCATAAATTTGATACGGTATAACAAACACCAAACAAAGGCGAATTAAAGGGAGGTATAAGAAATCACATACAAAATTAGAAATAAATTCCAGGGAAGAATTCCAGGATGTGTGCGCGAGCCCAGGGGCCACCACCCTTCAAAGATACCTGCTCACTAGCTATATTAATTAGCAATTAGCATTGTTATAAGCACGAAAAAATTTCATCAGACTGTCGAAGAGACAAATTGGGTGATTTGACAAAGTGACAAGTGATAAGATATTGTCATTGTCACGCCAAAAACCATTGGCATATCTAGAATGTTGATTATTTTAAAGGAGAGTAGGCCTGATAATAAGGCTGTGAGACTCTTCTCGAATACATTTTTTGTATTTATCCATGGATGACTAAATTGGAGTTAAACTGAATAATATTGTTTCGTTTGGTTATACATTTCATAAAAATACGTTATGCGCTCCTTGAGCTAGAGGCCCTAAAGTATTTTTTCTATCTGATTAAATCAAACAGTTCGTGATAACGAAATGTAGTAAGGAGCGACCCGGCTCACTAATAAATAAAACTCTAAAAAATGGAATTTTGATACTAAAAGATACATTAAAAGAATCGGATTTTTATGTTGATTTTAAATATATAAGTTTTATCAAATTTAGTTTTACTGATCAACGGTTACGAGCCTGAAAAAATTTGCCGTATTTCGGAAAATAGGGGGAAACACCCCCCCCCCTAAAAGTCATAGAATCTTAACGAAAATCACACCATCGCATTCAGCGTATCAGAGAACCCTATTGTAAAAGTTTCAACTTCTATCACAAAAATGTGGAACTTCGTATTTTTTGCCGGAAGACCGATCACGGGTGCGTGTTTATTTGTTTTTTTGTTGTTTTTTTTCCAGGCGTCATTGTATCGACAAAGTGATCCTAGAGTGTCGAGAGAGGTCTCATTCTAACGGAAACTAAAAGTTCTAGTGCTCTTTTTAAGTTACCAAAAAAATAGGCCCCCTCTCACGCTCATTTTTCCCCAAAGTCAACGGATCAAAATTTTCAGGTAGCCATTTTGTTCAGCATAGTCGAAAAACATAATAACTATGTCTTTGGGGATGACTTACTCCCCCAGAGTCCCCGAGGGAGGGACTGCAAGTTAAAAACTTTGACCAGTGTTTACATACAGTAATTGTTATTGGGAAGTGTACAGACGTTTTCAGGGGGATTTTTTTGGTTTGGGGGACAGAGGGGAGGGGGCTATGTGAGAGGATCTTTCCTTTGAGGAATATGTCATGGGGGAAGATAAATGCAATGAAGGGGGCGCAGGATTTTCTATCATTATTATAAAAAAAAAGAAAAATAAATATGAAAAAGTTTTTTCGACTGAAAGTAAGGAGCAGCATTAAAACTTAAAACGAACAGAGATTATTATGTATATGAGGGGTTCTTCTCCTCCTAAATACCTCGCTCTTTACGTTGAAGTATTTTTAGTAATTTCGACTATTTATTCTACGGGCTTTCTGATTCAGGGGTCATTCTTAAAGAATTGGGACACAATTTTAGCTTTAGTGTAAAGAGCGGTGTATTAACGAGGGGACAAACCACCTCATATACATAATAAAAATATACGAATATAGAAGTTCGTTTCGTAAGTTAATTCTTAAGTTATGTATATTTTTTACTAATAAAAACGTCCGTTAAAAATTTAAATTTCTAGTTGCCTTTTTAAGTAACCGAAAAATTGGAGGGCAACTAGGCCTCCTCCCCTACCCCTTTTTTCTCAAAATCGTCTGATCGAAGCTAAGAGAAAGCCGTTTAGCCAAAAAAAGAACTAGTATGCAAATTTCATTTTAATAATTTATTTGCGGAGAGCCAAAATCAAACATGCATTAATTCAAAAACGTTCAGAAACTGACGTTAAAAACGTCAGTTTTAAGCGACGTTAAAACTTAAAACGAACAGAAATTACTCCGTGTATGAAAGGGGATGTGCCCTTCTCAACGCCCCGCTCTTTACGCTGAAGTTTTTTACTTACTTAATAATGAAGCATTGAGAGAGAGAGTCAAACTTTCAAACAGTTCGTGGTAACGAACTGTAGTAAGGAGCGACCCGGCTCAATAGTAACCAAAACTCTAAAAAATGGTTTTTGATATCAATAACTACATCAAAAGAATCGCATTTTAATGCCGATTTTAAATCTATAATTTTAATCAAGTTTGGTCTTACCCATCAAAAGTTAAGAGCCTGATTAACGAAAATCACACCATCAGATTCAGCGTATCAGAGAACCCTACTGTAGAATTTTCAAGCTCATATCTACAAAAATGTGGAATTTGGTATTTTTTGCCAGAAAGCAGATCACGGATGCTTGTTTATTTGTTTTTTTTTTTTTTTAGGGGTGATCGTATCGACCCAGGGGTCCTAGAATCTTGCGAGAGGGCTCATACTAACGGAAATGAAAAGTTCTAGTGCCCTTTTTAAGTGACCAAAAAATTGGAGGGCGCCTAGGCCCCTTCCCACGCTAATTATTTTCCCAAAGTCACCAGATCAAAATTCTGAGATAGCCATTTTATTCAGCGTAGTCAAAAAACCTTATAACTATGTCTTTGGGGACGACTTACTCCCCCACAGTCCCCGTGGGAGGGGCCACAAGTTACAAACTTTGACCAGTGGTTACATATAGTAATGGTTATTTGGAAGTGTACAGGCGTTTTCAGGGGGATTTTTAGGTTGGGGGAGGAGTTGAGAAGAGGGGGATATGTTGGGGGAACTTTCCTTGGAGGAATTTCTCATCGGGGAAGAAAATTTTCATGAAGGGAGCGCAGGATTATCTAGCATTATTTTAAAAAAATACAATGAAAAAATAAGTATGAACAAGTTTTTTCAGCTGAAAGTAAGGAGAAGCATTAAAATTTAAAACGAACAGAAATTATTACGCATATGATGGGCTCACCTCCTCCTAATACCTCACTCTTTTTAAAGCTAAAGTATTTTTAGTAATTTCAACTATTTATTCTACGGCTTTTGTGATTCAGGGGTCATTCTTAAGAAATTGGAACAAAATTTAAGCTTTAGTGTAAAGAGTGAGGTTTTGACGAGGGGGTGAATCCCTTTGTAAACGTAACAAAAACATGAGAATATAGAAGTTCGCTACGTAAGCTAATTTGTAAGTTACGTATATCTTTTACTAATAAAAACATTCGTAAAAAAAATTAAAAATCCCTGTTGCCTTTTTAAGTAACCAAAAATCGGAGGGTAATTAGGCCTCCTCTCCCGCTCCTTTTTTTCTCAAAATCATTCGATCAAAACTATGAGAAAGTGATTGAGCAAAAAAAAAAATATGCAAATTTCGTTTTAATTATTCATCTGCGGAGAGCCAAAATAAAAACATGCATTGATTCAAAAACGTTCAGAAATTAAGTAAAAAAACAAGTTTTTTGAACGGAAAGTAAGGAGCGACATTAAAACTTAAAACGAACAGAAATTACTTTGTATATGAAAGGAGATGCTTCCTCATCAACGCCCCTGCTCTTTACGCTAAAGTTTTTTACTGTTTTAAAAAGTAGAGTTAAGAGAAAGAGTCAAACTTTAGCGTAAAGAGCGGGGTGTTGACGAGGAAGCGTCTCCTTTCATATACGAAGTAATTTCTGTTCGTTTTAAGTTTTAATGTCGCTCCTTACTTTCCGTTAAAAAAAACTTGTTTTTTTATTCAATAGCGTAAAGATCGGGGCGTTGAGAAGGGAACAGCCCCTTTCATACACGGAGTAATTTCAGTTCGTTTTAAGGTTTAATGTCGCTCCTTTCTTTCAGTAAAAACACTAGTTTTTTTGTATATTTAATCTTACTAAAGACAAGTTTTACACGCCAATTGAATACTAACTAGATATACGAGTTGTTCAGGCACGTGTGCAAAATCCCTGAACAAATATTTAGCGAAGCAGAACTGTGATGAATACTAAAAGAAGGACAACAGAGACGTTATTTAATAAACTTTAACATTATTTCAAGTATATTATAAATGAAGGACAGTGAAAATAAAATCTGACTGCTAAAATTGGTTAAACTCACACGACCATTCAAAGAACAACGTTAGTGAAAAAATTTAAAAAAGACTAAAAACATTCGGCAAAAAATAGTTCAATGAGACGGACACTTCTATGATAAACCCCCTACCGCTCAAGTTGTTTATTAACTGTCGCATTATTGAATCGTTTTTTGTTTTTGTTTTTTTCGTTAATTTCTTTCAGCTTAGCGTGAGACAAGACAAAGAGAAGTGACAGAATAGATAGAAAATATATAATTTGGGCTTTATATTTGCACATTGGGGGAGGGGGTGGAAGAATAGTATTTGGGCAGTGTGAAGTATAGTATTTGAGCAGTGTGATGATAGCTAATCCTTGCTCTGATGGGGTAAATTCAGGAAGATATATAATACTCAGCTACAAACCAAGTCGGCGTATTTTCTGTCATTCTTATATGAGGATATTTTAAGTAAGGAGGCGATAATAGTCATCTGTTACTTGCGCCTAAAAATTCAAAATTATCTTATCTTCACCCCTAATCGAAACTCACTTGGTAAGTATAGAGTTCATAAAATTACGTTTGGTAGCTTACTAATCCGTCTGAAAAAAATTCAACTTCCTATTAAGGTTTTTATAGCAAAATTTATTTAAATAATAAATTATCAAATGGTTCGTGGTAACGAACTGTAGTAAGGAGCGACCCGGCTCAATAGTAACCAAAACTCTAAAAATGAAATTTTGACACCAGTAGTTACAGCAAAAGAATTGCATTTTAGTGCTGGTTTTAAATATATAAGTTTCATCAAGATTAGTCTTGCCCATCAAAAGTTACGAGCCTGAGAAAATTTGCCTCATTTTAGAAAATATGGGGAAACACCCCCTAAAGGGCATACAATATTAACGAAAATCACACCATTAGATTCAGCGTAACAGAGATAATTTTCAAGCTCCTATGTACAAAAATGGAGAATTTCGAATTTTTTGCCGGAAGACAAATCACGGATGCGTGTTTTTTTTTTTTTTTTTTTTTTCAGGGGTGATCGTATTGACTCATTGGTCCTAGAATGTCGCAAGAGGGCTCATTCTAACGGAAATTAAAAGTTCTAGTGCCCTTTTTAAATGACCAAAAATGGAGGGCACCTAGGCCCCCTCCCACGCTCATTTTTCCCTAAAGTCACCGGATCAAAATTCTGAGATATCCATTTTATTCAGCATAGTCGAAAAACCTAATAACTATGTCTTTAGGGACGACTTACTCCCCCGCAATCCCCGTGGGATGGGCTGCAAGTTACAAACTTTGACCTGTGTTTATATATAGTTATGGTTACTCGGAAGTGTACAGACATTTCCAGGGGGATTTTTTTAGTTTAGGGGGAGAGTTGGGGGGGTTATGTGGGAGGATATTTTTATGGAGGAAGAGAATTTCAATGAAGGGGCGCAGTATTTTCTAGCATTATTTAAAAAGACAATGAAAAAATAAATACGAAAAGTTTTTTCTCTGAAAGTAAGGAGCAGCATTAAAACTTGAAACGAACAAAAATTATTACGCATATGAGGGGTTTACCTTCTCATAATACCTCACTCTTTACGCTAAAGTATTTTTAGTAATGTCAACTATTTATTCTACGGCCTTTGTGATTCAGAGGACATTCTTAAGGAATTGGGACAAAATTTAAGCTTTAGTGTAAAGAGCGAGGCATCGACGAGGGGTGAAAAACATGCGAATATAGAAGTTCGTTACGTAAGTTACGTATTTTTTTACTAATGAAAACATTCGTAAAAAATTAAAAGTTCTAGTTGCCTTTTTAAGTAATCGAAAAATTGGAGGGCGACTAGGCCTCCTCCCTCGCTCCTTTTTTCTTAAAATCTTCCGATTAAAACTATGAGAAAGTCATTTAGCCAAAAAAAAATTAATACGCAAATTTGTTTTGATTATTTATGTGCGGAGAGCCAAAATCAAAACATGCATTGATTCAAGAACGTCCAGAAATTAAATAAAAAAACAAGTTTTTTTAAATGACAGTAAGAAGCAACATTAAAACTTAAAACGAACAGAAATTACTCCGTATATGAAAGGGGCTTTTGCTCCTCAACGCCCCGCTCTTTACGCTAAGGTTTTTTTCTTTTTTAAAAAGTAGAGTTGAGAGAAAGAGTCAAACTTTAGCGTAAAAAGCGGGGTGTTGAGGAGGGAACAGTCCCTTTTATATACGGAGTAATTTCTGTTCGTTTTAACTTTTAATGTTGCTCCTTACTTTCATTTAAAAAACTTGTTTTTTTTTATTTAACTCAGGTTAGAAAGATCATGGTTCTTCTTGTTCTATATTCATTACCACGAATTTCTGATAAAAATGTGGCTAAAATATGTTGCATATTCTCAGATTAAAGTGAATCATAGACTTAGGGTTGAATCATGTAAACCCTACCTTTGTTCTGTTTACCGGCTCAAAGGCAAAGACATTTCTTTGATTATTCGTGTTCCAGCCGATAACGATTTTTCACATTTATGGAATTTTCGTCCAGCGGCTGACTTACCAGGTCAAAGACGAAGACATTTCTTTGATTATCTATTTCCCAGCCGATAAAGATTTTCTACGTTTATTGAATGTCCGTACAGTGGTTGACTTACCAGGTCAAAGACGAAGACATTTCTTTGATTATCTATTTCCCATTTGATTATCTATTATCTATTTCCCTATTAAAGATTTTCTACGTTTATTGAATGTCCGTACAGTGGTTGACTTACCAGGTCAAAGACGAAGATATTTCTTTGATTATCTATTTCCCATTTGATTATCTATTATCTATTTCCCTATTAAAGATTTTCTACGTTTATTGAATGTCCGTACAGTGGTTGACTTACCAGGTCAAAGACGAAGATATTTCTTTGATTATCTATTTCCCATTTGATTATCTATTATCTATTTCCCTATTAAAGATTTTCTACGTTTATTGAATGTCCGTACAGTGGTTGACTTACCAGGTCAAAGACGAAGATATTTCTTTGATTATCTATTTCCCATTTGATTATCTATTATCTATTTCCCTATTAAAGATTTTCTACGTTTATTGAATGTCCGTACAGTGGTTGACTTACCAGGTCAAAGACGAAGATATTTCTTTGATTATCTATTTCCCATTTGATTATCTATTATCTATTTCCCTATTAAAGATTTTCTACGTTTATTGAATGTCCGTACAGTGGTTGACTTACCAGGTCAAAGACGAAGATATTTCTTTGATTATCTATTTCCCATTTGATTATCTATTATCTATTTCCCTATTAAAGATTTTCTACGTTTATTGAATGTCCGTACAGTGGTTGACTTACCAGGTCAAAGACGAAGATATTTCTTTGATTATCTATTTCCCATTTGATTATCTATTATCTATTTCCCTATTAAAGATTTTCTACGTTTATTGAATGTCCGTACAGTGGTTGACTTACCAGGTCAAAGACGAAGATATTTCTTTGATTATCTATTTCCCATTTGATTATCTATTATCTATTTCCCTATTAAAGATTTTCTACGTTTATTGAATGTCCGTACAGTGGTTGACTTACCAGGTCAAAGACGAAGATATTTCTTTGATTATCTATTTCCCATTTGATTATCTATTATCTATTTCCCTATTAAAGATTTTCTACGTTTATTGAATGTCCGTACAGTGGTTGACTTACCAGGTCAAAGACGAAGATATTTCTTTGATTATCTATTTCCCATTTGATTATCTATTATCTATTTCCCTATTAAAGATTTTCTACGTTTATTGAATGTCCGTACAGTGGTTGACTTACCAGGTCAAAGACGAAGATATTTCTTTGATTATCTATTTCCCATTTGATTATCTATTATCTATTTCCCTATTAAAGATTTTCTACGTTTATTGAATGTCCGTACAGTGGTTGACTTACCAGGTCAAAGACGAAGATATTTCTTTGATTATCTATTTCCCATTTGATTATCTATTATCTATTTCCCTATTAAAGATTTTCTACGTTTATTGAATGTCCGTACAGTGGTTGACTTACCAGGTCAAAGACGAAGATATTTCTTTGATTATCTATTTCCCATTTGATTATCTATTATCTATTTCCCTATTAAAGATTTTCTACGTTTATTGAATGTCCGTACAGTGGTTGACTTACCAGGTCAAAGACGAAGATATTTCTTTGATTATCTATTTCCCATTTGATTATCTATTATCTATTTCCCTATTAAAGATTTTCTACGTTTATTGAATGTCCGTACAGTGGTTGACTTACCAGGTCAAAGACGAAGATATTTCTTTGATTATCTATTCCCCATTTGATTATCTATTATCTATTTCCCTATTAAAGATTTTCTACGTTTATTGAATGTCCGTACAGTGGTTGACTTACCAGGTCAAAGACGAAGATATTTCTTTGATTATCTATTCCCCATTTGATTATCTATTATCTATTTCCCTATTAAAGATTTTCTACGTTTATTGAATGTCCGTACAGTGGTTGACTTACCAGGTCAAAGACGAAGATATTTCTTTGATTATCTAATCCCCATTTGATTATCTATTATCTATTTCCCTATTAAAGATTTTCTACGTTTATTGAATGCCCGTACAGTGGTTGACTTACCAGGTCAAAGACGAAGATATTTCTTTGATTATCTATTTCCCATTTGATTATCTATTATCTATTTCCCTATTAAAGATTTTCTACGTTTATTGAATGTCCGTACAGTGGTTGACTTACCAGGTCAAAGACGAAGATATTTCTTTGATTATCTAATCCCCATTTGATTATCTATTATCTATTTCCCTATTAAAGATTTTCTACGTTTATTGAATGCCCGTACAGTGGTTGACTTACCAGGTCAAAGACGAAGATATTTCTTTGATTATCTAATCCCCATTTGATTATCTATTATCTATTTCCCTATTAAAGATTTTCTACGTTTATTGAATGCCCGTACAGTGGTTGACTTACCAGGTCAAAGACGAAGATATTTCTTTGATTATCTAATCCCCATTTGATTATCTATTATCTATTTCCCTATTAAAGATTTTCTACGTTTATTGAATGTCCGTACAGTGGTTGACTTACCAGGTCAAAGACGAAGATATTTCTTTGATTATCTAATCCCCATTTGATTATCTATTATCTATTTCCCTATTAAAGATTTTCTACGTTTATTGAATGTCCGTACAGTGGTTGACTTACCAGGTCAAAGACGAAGATATTTCTTTGATTATCTAATCCCCATTTGATTATCTATTATCTATTTCCCTATTAAAGATTTTCTACGTTTATTGAATGCCCGTACAGTGGTTGACTTACCAGGTCAAAGACGAAGATATTTCTTTGATTATCTATTTCCCATTTGATTATCTATTATCTATTTCCCTATTAAAGATTTTCTACGTTTATTGAATGTCCGTACAGTGGTTGACTTACCAGGTCAAAGACGAAGATATTTCTTTGATTATCTAATCCCCATTTGATTATCTATTATCTATTTCCCTATTAAAGATTTTCTACGTTTATTGAATGCCCGTACAGTGGTTGACTTACCAGGTCAAAGACGAAGATATTTCTTTGATTATCTAATCCCCATTTGATTATCTATTATCTATTTCCCTATTAAAGATTTTCTACGTTTATTGAATGCCCGTACAGTGGTTGACTTACCAGGTCAAAGACGAAGATATTTCTTTGATTATCTAATCCCCATTTGATTATCTATTATCTATTTCCCTATTAAAGATTTTCTACGTTTATTGAATGTCCGTACAGTGGTTGACTTACCAGGTCAAAGACGAAGATATTTCTTTGATTATCTATTCCCCATTTGATTATCTATTATCTATTTCCCTATTAAAGATTTTCTACGTTTATTGAATGCCCGTACAGTGGTTGACTTACCAGGTCAAAGATGAAGATATTTCTTTGATTATCTATTTCCCATTTGATTATCTATTATCTATTTCCCTATTAAAGATTTTCTACGTTTATTGAATGTCCGTACAGTGGTTGACTTACCAGGTCAAAGACGAAGATATTTCTTTGATTATCTATTTCCCATTTGATTATCTATTATCTATTTCCCTATTAAAGATTTTCTACGTTTATTGAATGTCCGTACAGTGGTTGACTTACCAGGTCAAAGACGAAGATATTTCTTTGATTATCTATTCCCCATTTGATTATCTATTATCTATTTCCCTATTAAAGATTTTCTACGTTTATTGAATGTCCGTACAGTGGTTGACTTACCAGGTCAAAGACGAAGATATTTCTTTGATTATCTAATCCCCATTTGATTATCTATTATCTATTTCCCTATTAAAGATTTTCTACGTTTATTGAATGCCCGTACAGTGGTTGACTTACCAGGTCAAAGACGAAGATATTTCTTTGATTATCTATTTCCCATTTGATTATCTATTATCTATTTCCCTATTAAAGATTTTCTACGTTTATTGAATGTCCGTACAGTGGTTGACTTACCAGGTCAAAGACGAAGACATTTCTTTGATTATCCATGTTCCATTCGATAACGATTTTCCACGTTTATGGAATTTCCGTACATCGATTGACTTACGCTCGTAAAGACGAATCAAGGCATTTGCTTCTAAGAGCAAATGCTCTACAGGCTGCCAGGTCAAATTTGAGCCTCTTAAAGATACAATTAAAATACTGACTGCTACTTCCTACCACTTTTAACTTAGATCTAGACCTGATGGATGGGGCCTCACCTCTAAAGAGGTTGTACCCGGTTTGGATCCCTAAAAGACAAAGCATGGAAATTAGCTCTTACCGTCCATCAACTTTTGTTAAAATCTGACGATTTGTTCATGTAGGTGCTCTGATTACAATAATTTAGCCCCCTGTATAATTTCCCGCATATATGTTATTGATTGCGGAAAAGACAGAAATAGTATAATAGCTGTCACTAGTTTTGCTTCCCACAAAGTTTGATTGAGATCCGATGACCCGTTCTGGGAGATGTCGCGATGAAAAAATATAGGTACCTTCTCTCCCAATAGAAACTGTAGTGGGCATGAAACCTAAAAAATCCAACTAGGACACTTTGTGACAATATGTCTTAATGACAATAATTTATGAACAGGAAACCTCCCCCCCCCCCAAAAAAAAGAGGGATATGGCTTGAACCTTAAAGGTATACTAAGATACTATCTTTTACTTTAAATCAGTTTTGACTGGTATCCGACAACCTTTTCTAGTAGATGTCACGATGACAAAAATTTAGTGACTTCACTTCCTTGCTCCAAAGAGATCGGATAGGTGTAGGGACATCCAAAGGCATGATTTTGACGATTATCATTACGTCCCACCATGTTAGATTGTCACCCTTCCATTCTTCAGGCTTGGATCAGTTTCTGATACAAAACAGCTTAACTATGATACTAGCTCCTACTTCCCACCAAATTCGGTCAAAAGTTGACAATCCTCTTCAGGTAGGTGTACTACTGACAAGAACTTAGGAACCCTTCATTCTTCCCTTTGTAGAGGTTTTCCCCAACCATTAAGTTTTGCTTCCCATCAAGTTTGGTTGACGTCAGATAGCCCCTTCTGATAGAAGCACAAACAACAAATGCATTTAGATCTTTTCCGGTATACCTTTGGACCCAAGCTTTGTATTCGTATCCCGTTTCATAGACCCTGAGAATTAACTTTCAGAGCAAGGATATTTTTGATTTATTTCAAGTTTACGATATTCAGACTAGGGAAAAATTATTTTTATTTTTTTCTGGAACACTACTGGAAATGCTAAGGATTTCAAAGTAAGTTTTCTCTTCCTTTTCATGATCCCCGTTCTTGAAAACAGTTACAGCTACTGACAAATGGTCATAGTAACAAAAAAAAAAAAAAAAAGTAGCGTTGGGCCCTGAGAATTAACTTTCGGAGCTAGGAAAATTTTGTTTTATTTCAAGTTTATGCTATTCAGGAGACTAGAAGAAAAGCGAAAGTAGTGTTGGTCAGCAACAAAATGCATGACCGTTAATCACATTTGATTTTTTAAACCTGGCCTGATATATTTAATGTTCTTCGTCACCCCACTTTTCTAATTGAATAATATTTCGCAACTTTAATGTTTTGCGACAATCCAGCAATGTAAATAGATTAAATGCAAGTTTATTCCTAACCACGGCCAAGAAACTAGTCACAGACTCTAACATCAGATGGATGAATATTTCTAACATTTTTGCCAAGATATTCCATGTTGGGAGATACCCTTCCAAGAGCTGATTCCCATGATGAAATCTGGATGGAAATGTCCGTATGGGTGCGAATAGAAAAGTCAAACATTGATTTACACGAACCAATCACACGTTCTGATTGATCACATACGAGCCAATGATGATATATATATATATATATATATATATATATATATATATATATATATATATATATATATATATATATATATATATATACATATATATATATATATATATATATATATATCCTATTTATTTATTTATTTTGATTTATTTCTTACTATTTTTGCCAAGAAAACTACAGTAAAAATTTTAGAATTCTAGTCAAGGCTTTATTTTGCTTTAGTTCGAACTTAAAGTGGTATTAATTAATAGCCTTCAGAAGGCACTAAGTTCAGTAACTCGAAAGCCCCAGAAGCAACTTTAGTTTTAAGGTATCTGAAGCCATCTCAGTCTTTGTTTGCTTTAACTAGCACAAGTTTATACGGAGTGGAGCAGAAAAAAAAGGGGTCTCTTTTGACTTTTCTAACGAGATTACTGAAAATTTTTGTCGAAAGTTCAGACAACACATACCCTGTACCAAGCCTAGAAGAAATTGAAGCACTTGACACTTCTCAAATATAAAAAAAAACTCAAATAATTCATAAAATATACTATTATCGTGTTGGTATTTTATTTATTAGAATTTTAAAATTTGTTTTTAGACTTTAAAATTCAAATCTCAGAAATTAATGTTGAATTTTTGCCTAACCCTTGATTTCTATGTACGATGATAAGAATAATAGGTCACACTAGACGATTTATTTGCGTTCGATTTTGAAAAAAAGCACGTAAATTCAGCTTTTTAAAATAGCGTATGGCAAGGCATATATCTTGTCATGTTAGGGTAAGGGACTGGGATACATAAAACATGTCAGTAATGGTGACATTTAAAAATAGCTGCAAGTGAGAAATCGAATGGTATATTCCATTTTTTCTTTTATGCCTTGCATACAGGATACATGCAAGGCATATATCTTGTCATGTTAGGGTAAGGGACCGGGATACATAAAACTTGTCAGTAATGGTGACATTTAAAAATAGTTGCAAGTGAGAACTCGAATGGTATATTCCATTTTTTCTTTTTGACTTCTGTTCTAACTTAGAAACAAATCGAAAACTCAAAAGTACCACTGCTAGAATCAACCTACCCTGGGCTAGTCTAGATGGTTAGCTGTTATGCCCAATGAAGGCTTTTTTTGTACAGAATCCAGGCTATACTGCACAAAACGAAACAAACTGCCCTAAATTATTCAAATTAGGCCTAGTCGTCTGAATTGGGCTACTAATCTTACCTTCAACTCTAACTTCTTCTGAGACTTTATTCATTGCTTCCATTACAAATTTGATATAATTTAATATAGTATCAATAAACGTAGTGTTTCTAACTTTGCCAATTAATTTACTGGAATTAACTTTTAAAACTAGTCTGCCAGGATCTTGAAATTTAAATATGTAGTATGTATAATAAATGTAGTGCTTCTAATTTTGCCAATTAATTTATTTAATTTTTACTTATTAAACTTGAATTAAGTTAATAATCAAACAGTTCGTGGTAACGAACTGTAGTAAGGAGCGACCCGGCTCAATAGTAAACAAAACTCTAAAAAACGGAATTTTGATGCTGAAATATACATCAAAAGAATCGGATTTTCATGCTGATTTTATATATATAACTTTCATCAAATTTAGTCTTTGTCATCAAAAGCTAGGGGCCTGAGAAAATTTGTCTTATTTTGGAAAATAGGGGGAAACACCCTCTAAAAGTCATAGAATCTTAACGAAAATCACACCATCGCATTCAGCGTATCAGAGAACCCTATAGTAAAAATTTCAAGCTCCAATCTAAAAAAAAAGTGGAATTTTGTATTTTTTGCCCGAGGACAGATCATGGGTGCGTGTTTTTTTTTTTTTTTTTTTTTTTTTTTTTTTTTTTTTTTTTCTAGGGGTCATTATATCGACCAAGTGGTCCTAGAATGTCGCAAGAGGGCTCATTCTAACGGAAATGAAAGGTTCTAGTGCCCTTTTTAAGTGACCAAAAAAATGGGAGGGCACCTAAGCCCCCTCCCACGCTCATTTTTTCCAAAAGTCAACGGATAAAAATTTTGAGATAGCCATTTTGTTCCGCATAGATGAAAACCGTAATAACTATGTCTTTGGGGATGACCTACTCCCCCACAGTCACCCCACAGGGGGAGGGGCTGCAAGTTACAAACAGTGACCAGTGTTTACATACAGTAATGGTTACTGGGAAGTGTACAGACGTTTTCAGGGGGATTTTTTTTTTTTTTTGGTGGTGGGTTTGAGGGGAGGGGGCTATGTGAGAGGATCTTTCCTTGGAGGAATATGTCATGGGGGAAGAGAAATTCAATGAAGGGTCGAAATCAATATTAAAGCTTCATACGAGTTATCTTATTTAAGGTACTTAAAACGGACAGAAATTATCGCAAATAAGAGTGGAACTGACACCCTTCAAACTAGTGGGGTTCGTGCTTTACCAAACACGAGATGCATTTTTTTTTTGAAAAGGACTTATGTATTAAACAGTTCGTGGTAACGAACTGTAGTAAGGAGCGACCCGGCTCAATAGTAATCGAAACTCTAAAAAATGGAATTCTGATACCAATAGTTACATCAAAAGAATCGTATTTTAATGCTGATTTTAAATATATAAGTTTCATCAAGATCAGTTATACCCATCAGTTATACCCTGAGAAAATTTGCCTCATTTTTGAAAATAGGGAGAAACACCCCCTAAAAGTCAATCATTCAGCGTATCAGAGAACTTTATTGTAGAAGTTCAAACTCCTATCTATAAAAATGTGGAATTTCGCATTTTTTGCCAGAAGTCAGATCACGGATGCGTGTTTATTTGTTTGTTTTTGTTTTTTTTCCCATGGGTGATCGTATCGACTGAGCGGTCCTAGAATGTCGCAAGAGGGCTTATTCTAACGGAAATTAAAAGTTCTAGCGTCCTTTTTAAGTGAGCAAAAAAATTGGAGGGCACCTAGGTCCCCTCCCACGCTCATTTTTTCCAAAAAGTCACCGGATCCAAATTTTGAGATAGCCATTTTATTCACTATAGTCAAAAAACCTAATAACTATGTCTTTAGGGATGACTTACTTCCCCGCAATCCCAGTGGGAGGGCCTGCAAGTTACAAACTTTGACTTGTGTTTACATATAGTAATGGTTAGTGGGAAGTGTAGAGGCGTTTTCAGGGCAATTTTTTTGGTTTAGGGGGAGAGTTGAGGGTGGGGGTGGGTTACGTGGGAGGATATTTCCAAGGAGAAACTTCTCATGGGGGAAGAGAATTTCAATGAAGGGGGCGCAGGATTTCCTTGCATTATTTGAAAAAGCAATGAAAAAATAAATATGAAAAGTTTTTCTACTGAAAGTAAGGAGCAGCATTAAAACTTAAAACGAACAAAAATTATTACGCATATGAGGGGTTTACCTCCTCGTTATACCTCACTCTTTATGCTAACGTATTTTTAGTAATTTCAACTATTTATTCTACGGCCTTCGTGATTCAGAGGTCATTCTTAAGGAATTGGGACAAAATCTAAGCTTTAATGTAAAGAGCGAGGTATCGACGAGGGTTGAACCCCCTCATATACGCAATAAAAACATACTAATATAGAAGGTCGTTAAGTAAGTTATTTCGTAAATTACGTATATTTTTTACCAATGAAAACGTTTGTAAAAAATTAAAAATTCTAGTTTCTTTTTTAAGTATTTAAAAACTTGGAGGGCAACTAGGCCTCCTCCCTCGCTCCTTTTTTCTCAAAATCTTCCAATTAATTTTAATTAATGAATATGTAAATTTCGTTTTAATTATTTCTGTGCGGATAACCAAGATCAAAACATGCATTAATTCAAAAACGCCCAGAAATTAAATAAAAAAAAAAGTTTTTTTAAATGAAAGTAAGGAGCAACATTAAAACTTAAAACGAACAGAAATTACTCCGTATATGAAAGGGGCTTTTCCTCCTCAACCTGCCGCTCTTTACGCTAATGTTTCTTACTGTTTTAAAAATAGAGTTAAGAGAATGAGTCAAACTTTAGCGAAAAGAGCGGGGCGTTGAGGAGGAAAAGCCCCTTTCATATAGGGAGTAATTTCTGTTCGTTTTAAGTTTTAATGTTGCTCCTTACTTTTATTTTTAAAAAAAACTTGTTTTTTTTATTTAATTTTGATTATAACTCCAATTATTTTGGATGTTTTCTCATTGTATACACTCTTTTTTAATGCATAGAGAATTGGAGGCTGGATAAAGCTTTCAAAAATATAAATTGGTAATATTAGAAGCAATAATGTATTGCTCCAAATTTTACCAGTTAAGTTGCCAAGATTAAGTTTTAAAGGAATGCCACTATCTTAGAGTCTGAAACGCTTTCAAAAACTTTATTAGCAGTTTGTTTTAACTTGTTATAACCTAAAAAAAAAACATGGTTTTAAGTAGGAATGGTTACCTGTCTTTATTTCTGTGCGGGTCTCTATTTTTTTTTAACTTCTTTTTTAGAATAGTTTTTTTTTTAGTTTTTATGGCACTTGGTATTAACCAAGTGACATATAGCAATCGCAAATTCTGTCGGTCTGTCTGTCGGTCCCTGTTTTGCTACTTTAGGCACTTCCAGGTAAGCTAGGACGATGAAATTTGGCAGGCGTATCAGGGACCAGACCAGATTAAATTCGAAATAGTCGTTTGCCCGATTTGACCATCTGGGAGTGGGGGTGGGGGGCCCGTTAATTCGGAAGAATAGAAAAAATGATGTATTTTTAACATACGAACGGTTAATCAGATCTTAATGAAATTTGATGTTTGGAGGGATATAGTGTCTCAGAGCTGTTATTTTAAATCCCGACCGGATCTGGTGACATTGGGGGGGAGTTGGGAGGGGGAAACCTAAAATATTGGAAAACACTTAGAGTGGAGGGATCGGGATGAAACTTGGTGGGAAAAATAAGCACAAGTCCTAGATACATGATTGACATGACCGGAACGGATCTGCTCTCTTTGGGGTGGTTGGGGGGGGGTCATTCTAAAAAATTAGAAAAATGAGGTATTTTTAACTTACGAACGGGTGATCGGATCTCAATGAAATTTGATATTTAGAAGGATATCGTGTCTCAAAGCTCTAATTTTACATCCCGACCGAATCTGGTGACATTGGGGGGAGTTTGGGGAGGGAGAACCTAAAATCATGGAAAACGCTTAGATTGGAGGGATCGGGATGAAATTTGGTGGGAAAAATAAGCAGAAGTCTTAGATACGTGATTTACAAAATTAGAATGGATCCGGTCTTTTGGGGGGGGGGGGGGTAATTCTGAAAAATTAGAAAAAAATGACATATTTTTAACTTTCGAAGGAGTGATTGAATCTTCATGAAACTTCATATTTAGAAGGACCTCGTAACTCAGATCTCTTATTTTAAATCTCAACCGGATCCAGTGCCATTGGGGGGGCAGTTTGGGGGGGGGAATCGTAGAAAATACTTAAAGCGGAGAGATCAGGATGAAACTGGATGGGAAGAATAAAAACCTGTCAAAGATACGTGACTGAGATAACCGGACCGGACATGCTCTCTTTGGTGGAGTTTGGGGGGGGGGGGTAATTTGGAAAAATGAGGTATTCATAACTTACGAAAGGGTGACCAGATCTTAATGAAATTTGATATTTAGAAGGATCTTGTGCTTTAAAGCTCTAATTTTAACTTCCGACCAGATCCTGTGACATTGGGGGGAGTTGGAGGGGGAAACCGGAATTCTTGGAAAACATGAAAATTGGGGTATTTTTATCTTACGAATAGGTGGTCGGATCTTAATGAAATTTATATTTAGAAGGAATTCATGTCTCAGAGCTCTTATTTCAAATCCCGACCAGATCTTTTGAAATTGGGGGGAATTGGAGGGGGAAATTTTGGAAAACACTTAGAGTGGAGGAATCAGGATGAAGCTTGGTGGATAGAATAAGCAAATGTCCTTGATACGTGATTGACTTAACCGTACCGGATTCGCTCTCTTTGGGGGAGTTGGGGGGAGGGGCTCAGTGATTTGGCGAGTCTGGTGCTTCTAGACTTGCTAGGGCGATGAAAATTGGTAGGCGTGTCAGGGAGCTGCACAAATTGACTTGATAAAGTCGTTTTCCCAGATTCGACCATCTGGGGGGCTAAAGGGAGAGGAAAAATTAGAAAACATTAGGTATTTATAACTTACGAGTGGGTGATCGGATCTTAATGAATTTTGATATTTAGAAGGACATCGTGACTCAGAGCTCTTATTTTAAATCCTGACCGGCATTAAGCCTCTGATATTCCTTTTAAATCAATCTATTGATTCTTAGAATTTTGTTAGAGCCCATACCGTATGAGCTCTTGGCTCTTAGCTCTTCTTGCCTCGTCACAAGTGCCATATGAGCTCTTAGCTCTTGTTCTGCTTAGGAAGTAAGGTTTTGGCTTGTTATCTATATTTCGGATAAAATTCCGGAACAAACTTTAATTGTAATTTTATTGAGTTATATCTTGTTTTAAGTATTTGTTTTTTTAAATAAATGTCTAAAAATAAGTGTAAAAAACCAATACAGCCACGTATCTTTTATATAAAAATATTTTTTTTGCAATAATACAACCGCATTTTACTTCAAATATTTATTGTCCTTGATAAGCTCCCTTTGGTTCCTTAAAGTTAAAATCTAAAATTTTCTTGATCTGCCGTATAATATTCCTCAGAAATTCAGCTGGATCACTTAAGCTGGTAATTTTTACCTTTAGCCGTAAAAGAGATATTGCAGATACACCCTTTTGACCACCTGGATGCATGTACCGTCTTTTCATTTAGTTAAGTATTCCCTTCGATATTCACTGAAAGTTTCTATCTTGGCAATACCTTTAGCCCTTCCTGAACTATTGTACATACGCCTTTTTGGCAGCCTGGATGCCATTAGTATCTTTTGATACATTCTGTCATTATTCCCTTGAAGTTATAACTTAATACCTTTAGTCATTCTTGAGACACTGCAGATTTGCGTTTTTGACAACCTTGATGCATGTAGTGTCTTGATTTAGTTCAACATGCCCTGAAAATTTCAACTTAATACACTGCCATTCCTGCAATATTTAAGATCCACCCTTGTGACAACGTTGAAGTACATACCATCTTTTGATTTAATCCAACATCCCTAACAACATGCCCTGAAAGTTTTGACGTATTACCCTTACTTAACTGAAAGTTTTAGTTAATACGTCAAGTTTTGACGTATTAAGGGTTTGTCTGCAATATCCTTAGATATTGCAGACAAACCCTTTTGAAAATCTAAATGCACATAGTTTCTTTTGACACCATGCCCTGAAAGTTTCACATTAAAACCCTGTCTTTTCGGACACATATGACCAAACATGCCTCCCTTTCCAGTTAAAAAAATGTACTACTTGCAAAATATATAGCGCGGGCCCCAGTGGCTCTAGGAGCCGTTTCATCCTGTGAGCCATAGTTACTGGACCTTTAAAGTGTTTTGACCGAAATGGCTGTAGCAAATTTTTGATCGGCTGTCCCTGGGAGTTGAGGTGTGGTAACTAAAAAGAACGTTGGGGGGAAGGCTGGTTGCCCTCTAATAACTGTCGACTCTTAAAAAGGGCACTACAAATTTTAATTTCTAATCGAAATTGCCCTTCGAAGTTTCTACAACCACTCCTATCCTTCAAAGTGGCTTGGAGAAAAAAAAAAATACATTGAGCCTTATAGGCAACGCTATTATGTTGTATATGATTAGTACAAAGTGGTGTGCCGCAAGGATATGTACTGCATCCCCTGTTATTTCTTGAATATATTAATGATCTTAATGGATGTATCAAACAGCTATCAACACTAGGGTACAATGGGGCCAAGGTACGGGCAATACTTCCAAGTTTCGCTGATGATACTCAGTTAACAATGGCTGAGAAAACAGAAGCTGCTTTGAAAAAAAGTGATAATGAAAAGTGGAAGATGGATGCGAGTTAACAAACTGCTTGTTAATAATAAGAAAATAATGTTCATGTTATATGGGAGAAGCGCAAATTGTGTAGTATAATTGTGTAAGTATAAAACGAACAAATGTTGTGAAATATCTCGGTGTCATAGCTAATGAGTGTTTCAAAGAGTTCTCTGAAAATTGAAGAATTTTTTTCCCCCAAAAAGGTTATTAGAATGTTGTATTTTTTCTCTCTTATTCATCCATGTTTATTATATTGTGTAATAGTTTGGTCGTTGACTTTCACTAGCCATGTATACCTCCTCAGTTTGTTTCGTAATAATGCTTCAAGAGTTCCGCCCTATGATTTGTCATGAAGTTCGGTATGATCTTGGTATGTTCAAAAAAAATCCTACCGTTTTTTGGTTTGGCTACACTTTATGTAAATTTGTTTATATATAAATTCTTTTCTAATTTGTTACCTCTATGGTTTTCGAACTAAGAAAAGGAGACATAATTATGAGGCTAGAAATGTTGAATTGGTTGGGACACTTGTTCCTATTACTACCAGATCTAAGTTTTCCATATAGGCCCTGAAGTCTGGAACAAATTTTCAGCAGAAGTAAAAGGTAAGAAGACTCTTGAGGAATTCCGTGCTTCTTTGCGATGTGTTTGTTTTAACCAATATTCTAGAGAAGGACTCATTAATTGATTTTGGAGTGAATTTATGCTTGTGCGTTGTAAAAAGAGATTTTGTTTCATATGTTTTTTGATTGGGTGAGTGTCAGTATGTGTCGGGGATTGGGAGAAGTTGTAGATTATGAATGCGGGATTAATTCGAGTTCCCTGTGAACATATTAATTTTAGTATGGTTGATTAATTGTTTGATGGGGATATGGAAGGGGGAGGATTAAGAATTTTTTTGTAAGGAAGTGTAATAATAGTTGTTTTGTGTTTTTTTTTTTGGGGGGGGGGTATCCCAAACATGCTAATTTACGCCGGCACTTATAGTTAATTTTGTGTTTTTGTGACCCATTTGTGAATTTAAAAAAATTAAAAGCGAAAAAGCATTTGGCGGAAAATTGTTGCGTTTTTAGGTACTTGGGTAAAGTTGTTCTCTTCATTTGGTAATACTTCATTCGGCAATGATAAATGCAATAGTGTCAGTTTTAAAAGTATCCATGTCTAACCCACTCCCCCTGTTCCTCTTTTCATCCTGTGACCTCTCCCCCGAAGAATTCTAAACTCATAATAGTTATTCACTCATTCCTTTGGGGATCAAGGAACTTCTATGATGATAAAGTGGAAAATTCCTGGTTTTTAGAATTTATCGCTCTGTCAACGCTAAGGATTTTTTCCATAGGCATGGACTACATATATTGCCTCATTAATCAAAATAAAAGATTCAACACGGGTGTTTAAGATTTAGTCTAAATTACTTTCCTAATTGATTTTTTAATTGGAAATATCTGTCTTAAATAGAAGCCTAGATTTATTGACATACTTTGGTACATAGCGTTTTAAAAAGTGAATCAATCTTGAAGCCGGTTTGAAAGCCTTTATCTAAGGCACTGGCGGATCCAGTTGGGGGCACAGGGGGGCGCGCGCCCGTCCCTAACGTAGTGGTGGATTTTGAACTATTAAATATCATATTAATTACAAAATATGATATTTTTTTGTTAAGGATGAACAGGTTTTTATTTATTTTTTTTGTGGCGGGGTGGTTTTTATTACTTACTACTTTTTGTGTCAATATTTTTAGACTATTTTAATTTCAACAGATTTAGTAGAACTTTAACCCTTAACAGATTTTAGATCAAATCTACGACCATTTCTACTACCTAATTACGACGGACAATTGTTGAGGTTCCCTTTGTTTTTCGCAAGTTTATCGGAGCTACCTATTATGTATCCCCGCTAAAAAAAAATCCTGGATCCGCCTCTGATCTAAGGTGTAATATATATTTAATGATTCAAATAAAAAAAATTGACGGCTGTAGGCACGAACATACAGGCGGAGGGGAGGGGACTGTATACCTCCTGCACTGCTTTTTCTGAAATCGTGCATCGATTTTTTCCTAGCAAAATGGTATAAAGAGTACGGTACTAGATCCTTAAAGTCTAAACTGGCGGTGCTGATCTATGTTTCGAGGCCCTTCAGCCACGAAGGGCAACGAGGGGTTGAGGGCCAGCTATCCTGTGCTTTTGCACACGTTTCCTGTCCACCTTCCCCAAATATTCCCAGGTGCCCATTTAGTGCTGGGATGACTGTGGCTGAGCTTACATAGTCACGCCACTAACCCCTGTCCGAAACCAAATAACCAGCTACACAAGGAATCGAACCCCCGTTCCTTGGACAAAGGATTCCAAACGAAGCGCGTCAACCGCTCGGCTAGGACGGCTAAAATTTTCTTAGTAAAATTAAGAATGTTATCTGTTGTCGCTTACGCGAAGCTTTGGCTGAGATCAGGCTTGTGCGCAAGGAATAAAGGCCCCTAACTCCTCCCCCTCCTCGAAATTTTTCCGTTTTCCGGTTTTTTCCACACTTTTCTCTATTGTCCATATAATGTATGTGTTTTTTTCTTTCTTTTTTTTTGAAGTTTGATCTTCTAAAATAAATGGCTGTTTGCGTGCTTGGCCGAGAGAAATGCGTCGGGTTCTGTGAAGGGAAAAATATAGTTAAAATGCCGAAATGCCGAACACTTACTAATAAATAGTACGCATTATGTTGTCCCTAATCAAGTTCTTTGAGGATAATTTTTTGAGGATTTTCTGCTTGAGGGATTTTTATTGAGGAGGGAGGTGTCCAGGAAGTGAACTGTAGGTTGTAATTTTCTCTCATTATAGCCCTAGAAAGAGGGATTGAACCACACTTTTCGTACAGCCTACTGTTTGAAATACGGTCAGTCAACCGGGAACCCAGAACAATCCGTAGGCAGGAAAGCCAAATCTCTCTATTAGCTAAAAATTTTTAATGCTTGTGGCAATGACATTCATAAAACTTGGAAGGTAATACCTTCCTACTAATAACATGAGGCGGGAAATTTGTTATATTCAAGATAGCAATTCAAGATATTTTTTCCCTGTAATTTTTATTTTTGTTTTCAATGTTGAAAGTGCAAATGAAAATATTTATAATATAATTCGTTATTAGTAAAGCGCAAATGACGCTTTACATTAGAAGTTATAGTTAGGGGAGGGGGAAGGGGGCAGTTGCCAAACTCCTATTTGTTGTGACTTTTGTTCGTTTTAAGTTTCATTTCAATATTCACTTTAGGTATTACTCGTTTTAAGATTTATTTAATTCATTTATATTAGTACATTTTGTATGTTTGTTTCTTGTGATTGTTGACTTAGTTTATGTTTTTTTTGGTTTTCATTTTTTTTTATACTATTTTTGGTCGTTCTGAGTTTGAATTGTTATAGAAATTTATTTCTGTTGGTGGTATTATTCTGATTGTTTATTTAATTTCTGTTCGTTTTGATTTTAATTTATTCTTTAATAGTAATCTCTGGTTGTTTTGGAATTTGAATTATTATAGGAATTTATTTCTGCTTGTCTTAAAATTAATATGGCTCTTTACTTTTCTTTGAAAAACCTCTTTTTCGGAAATTTTCTGCCTAATTAATTTCTCTTCGTTTTTGATTTTCAAAGTTTCAAGTAAAGGGCAAATTGCGTACTTTACAATCCTCACCCGGGGTTGGGGTGGGGGTTATTGCATCCCGAAGGCATATTTACTAGACGTTTTGACCGTTTTGAACAGAATTGCGTTTTCAAAATTTTGACCAGTGATGAGGGAAAGGAACATCTAAAAATAGCCATAGGGGGCTGGTTACCCTCCGATTGCTCTCCAAAATCTCCTGAAATTTTAAACTTAAGTTCCTAAGCCGTTCCTTAGATATTGATGATTTGTCCTTCTGACAATCAGCACACGCACACTTTCATTGTTTTCGACATCTCTCTCCAAAGTCGTGGGGGGGTATGTCATCACTATAAACAAAGCTATTTAAGCTTTTGACTATTTTGAACAATTGTCTATTTCAAAAAGTGGATCAAATATTTCATTTTGGGCGGGGGGCATCTAAGAAGATATGGGAGAGGGCTAGTGGCCATCCAACCACTTTTAAACATCCCTCCTAACATGTCCTGAAAGTCTCAACCTCAATACCCTTAGCCGTTCTTAAAATATTGCAGATCCTCTTTTTTGATATACTGGATGAATATAGCGCCTTTTGATTTAGTATAACATACCCCTTAGCATTCTCCAAAATTTCATGTTAATGCCCTTAGCCTTTTCGAAAACATCCAGAATTAAATATTTACCTTATTTTGTTTTGTGTACTTTTTGTCTTTCTTCGAAAAATATCCTTGCTGGATATGCATAGTCGAAAATGCCTTTTTCTGTATTTTCGTTCAAAAATTAAAAAAAGTAAAATCCCCCTCCCTCTGTTTTCGTGTATTGACACCCCTCTCTGTTTTAGGATTTTTAGCCTATTCAATTTTATTTACTTACATTTTTTTTGCATATTTATGAGCTAACAAGAAAAAACTTATGACTGAAGTATGTTTGTCATCGTTTCATTTTATTTTATTTTTTTGCTGACATATTTAATTTTTGTATCAATGGTTTCCTTCATATCAGCTGGTGTTGTACATTGCCAGGTTAGGCCCAAATGTGTTCCTTTGCATTTTTAGCCTATTAAATTTGATTACTTATTCCTTTTACATGCTCGAAAAATTGTTAGCTTTCTTACAAGAAAAAGATACATATTTATGAGGACAGTATTATTCAGCGGTTTACTGGTATCAGCTTTTAGCTAAGGCCATTTAGCTCATCATTTTAAATTGACGTAAATTGACTTATTACATGATATTGAGGGACGGGTAATTAAATCGAGTGTTTTTCCGAAGTATTTTTATGTAATTTTTATGATGCTTACAAGAGGCTTTTTTTAAGTCTGAAGCCCCAAGGCCAATAAGTGTTTATCATTATAGAGATAGTATACCGTCAGTAGGTTTCAAGGGGAATAATTTTATGTGTATTTTTGTAAGTATACCCTGTTGTTATTGTTTTCTTCTATATTTTCAGTCTCTTATACTTCACTTCAGATTACTTTTACACACATTGAGTATTCTTCTAAAATGACAATACATATTTATGAGCAGATAACATTATTTTATGATTAAAGTCTTTGTACTTTCATTTTCATTTCAGAACATATTTGAAGAGATGAAAGCAACAATATCTAAGTATGAAGAGGAGTTGAAAACTGCCTGTCTTCAAAGGTTTGTTTTCTTTCTCGTATTGAGATAGGTTGGGGTCATACTGGAATTTACATTGTTTGTCATCGAACTTGAGTTTTGTGTTCTGATTTAAGCTGGGTTGTGACAGAAGTTAATTTTCGCTTTGACAACCAGATTTCATGTCAACTAATGAAAAAATCGTTTTCATGTGAACGAGTATTCGCTCCGCGTCTGTTTCGGAGTTCGATTTTCTCTTGGGCAAAAGTTGGCTCAAATTAAATTAAAGTTTCATGCTTGAAAGATGAAATATAACGAACAATACTGAAAGAATGTACGTATGATATCCTTTTCTTATTAGATATTAGGAAGAGCCTTTATTATAGAATTACATAAAAAAAAACTAGTTTTTTTAACTGAAAGTAAGGAGCGACATTAAAACTTAAAACGAACAGAAATTACTCCGTATATGAAATGGGTTGTCCCCTCCGCAATCCCTCGCTCTTTACGCTAAAGCTTTTAATTGTATTAAAAAGCAGAATTGTGGCAAAGAGTCAAGCTTGAATTCACGTGTGGATGTTGCTTGGTCGTGGTCGCTTGACAGAATATGCCGCCATCTCCCAAAGCATGTTCTTGTACTCACATTCACTCCCCTTGTTTTGAAAAGGCTTTAACTAATCCCTATTTTTGACTATTAAGAATATTTGCGGCCCAAGTAGTATTACAAACTAATACACATAACCATTTTCGTTTCTTTTTTTAATTGCTGGTCTATATTTTTTCTTATCATGCCTAAACAATGAGGAGGTAGGAGCCTCTCCCAGCCACCAAGACTGGGCCTGAGCAAATAATTTCTTAGACCACATTGCTTTTCCATTTACGAAAAATTAAGAAAGAAAGAACGGATTTTAATTTCAACAAAGCAATGAATGTCAATAAAAACAAAACTACACTTTAATTAAAAAAAAACAGTGTGTAAAAAAAAAAAAAAATTAAAAACCACTTCAAAAAACTTAAAGTGGGCCTGAGCGCCCACTTTCCAGGAAACTGATAAACAGTGAATAACATTTTATAGTGTTTTTCACACACACACACACACACACACACACACACACACACACACACACACACACACACACACACACACACACACACACACACACACACACACACACACACACACACACACACACACACACACACACACACACACACACACACACACACACACACACACACACACACACACACACACACACACACACACACACACACACACACACACACACACACACACACACACACACACACACACACACACACACACACACACACACACACACACACACACACACACACACACACACACACACACACACACACACACACACACACACACACACACACACACACACACACACACACACACACACACACACACACACACACACACACACACACACACACACACACACACACACACACACACACACACACACACACACTCACACACTCACACACTCACACACTCACACACTCACACACTCACACACTCACACACTCACACACTCACACACTCACACACTCACACACTCACACACTCACACACTCACACACTCACACACTCACACACTCACACACTCACACACTCACACACTCACACACTCACACACTCACACACTCACACACTCACACACTCACACACTCACACACTCACACACTCACACACTCACACACTCACACACTCACACACACACACACTCACACACACACACACACACACACACACACGCGCGCACACACGCACGCACACGCACACTCACACACACACACACAGTTGTTGGAACTGTGTGTATTTATTATTTATAATATTAGCCAAATCGAGGGAAGTGGGCTCGAAAACCTCTGGGACAACCTTACTCTAAAGAGTTTATGTTTTTTCCGATAATACAGGGGAAGAATGGGGGTAGAGGGGTTAGTTTGTTTTAATGGAGGGATGATATGTTGTCTTGCTCTTTTAATCGTCTTGCTGTTTTCCAAGAACAAGAATTCTATTAAAATTATTCATTAATGGTCGTGATGGGTAATCTTGATTTCTCCATAAATATTGTAAAACTGCTTATATTCCTATTGATAAGTTCTTGGTGGTGTTTAGTTCTGATAATTAAATTAGAAAAACAAAACAAAGAAATTTTATTTTCAAAAGAAAATAAAGAGTAATGCTAAAACTTAAAACAAATAGAAATGTTTCGTGTCTTAGGGGCTCTTCCCTCCTTAACCCCTGCTATTTTTATGATTAGGTTTAAGTAATTTCCCCCTATGTTTTAGAAATGTGTGCTCAAACACAAGTGCAATTGGAATGGGATATCCGACTCTTTCATTTTCAGGATATGGCTCTTAAAAACTCTTCGTCATTCTGATTATGCGTTTTCCACAGTTAAAATGAAGCAAAAAAATAAATAAAAATTTAAAAAATGCATTAAACTTCTTTTCATGAGCCTTTCTACATGAGTGTTTGGAAATCAAGAGGTGCTCGACAGTGTTCGTATGCACATTTTCACCCCGGTTGTATTTTAAAGTTTTGTTATTGGTTTATTTCCAAGAAAATTTGGTGTCCAATCCGTGTTTGTAGAATCGGGTGGTGCACAATTAATTTCGCTGCTTTAAACTTAAAGTCTTTCATAAACCTTAAGACACTTAAGGTCTAATACTTAAGGTCGTATACAGGATTCTATGTTGAGGGGAGGAGTTTCAAAAATAAATTAAAAAAAATCAAAAAATTGATTACATCGTTTTTCTACTTTTTACGAGTCAAATAAAAATCTCGGATTGAAGGGGAGAGGGTGGATAAAACCTGCGAATACCCTCACCTTCCCCCACTGCGTACGGCCTTCATCATACTACCAAAGTACATATGAAAAAAATTACACTTAAAGTTTGCTGAGCAAGAAGTTCGAGAAAACAGGTCAAGAACGAAGTTTGAGAAACCGATTTGAACTATCAGGTGTTATTGTCCTACGTGTGCAGTGAGGCATTTTATTAGTGATTAATCAGATGTTAAGGTTTTGCTAAGTTTGGAGTTATGTTGAAAATTTGAGGATTTGTGTTTAACATTTGGACCTTTGTTTTACAAAAGGTTGTGAGCTGTTGAATACATATGTTAATGATTGGATGGTTTTTTCTCATCGGGTCTCGATCCGATTAGGCGTGAATAAATAAGTCTATGAAGAATTATTGGTTTGATTTGATGTGTGAAGTTTCGTTAGATATTAGATGAGATGTTTATAACTGAAAATTTGCGTTACAAAGTGTTCATTACATATATTCTTATGGATAATACTTACACCCTACTTGTGGTTTTTCATTAGATTTTCAAAGTTTTAAAAAGGTTACTTGGTTATTTGAATTAAAAAAAAATGGCCTATTAGTGTTCTATTCAAATTTTTTTTAAGGAAGTAGTTAAATAAAATACTCGGAATTACCCATTAGCTAGATTTGTTGCGCTCATAACTGGCTTCAGTAAAGCACTATATAACTTTAGAGTAAAGAGTGAGGGGTTGAGGAGGGAGGAGATTTGCTCATATACGGGATAATTTCTGTTCCATTTTAGGTATTATTGTAACTCTTTACTTTTAATTAAAGAAACTGATCTTTTTATTTGATTTCTTCTCGTTTTTAGCACCATATACCCTAAATATGAGTATGGCGCTGCCTTCTGAAATCCCTCTCTTTACATCAAAGTTCCACCTCGGCAGAATAGAGCTTTAAATAAAGGGGCCAATTAGTGTATTTGATTTTCGGAATAAAGTATAAATTTCCGTAATAAAATATCGTCTCCGTAATTAGAAGAGCACTTTCGTCCCCTCGGAACTCATGCTGCAGGCTTTATCATATAATCATCCATATATATATATATATATATATATATATATATATATATATATATATATATATATATATATATATATATATATATATATATATATATATATATATATATATATATATATATATATATATATATATATAGAGAGAGAGAGAGAGAGAGAGTATATTTAGCTTTGGCTACTATTAGCACGAGTCGCTCCTTACCTGCAGTTCTTTACTACGAGCTGTTTGGTAATAACTCATAATACCAGAAAGATTGTTTCCATAAGATTAGGTCTTTTCGAGTCCTAGTCAATGAAAGCTTTCTTACCTTAGACCTTAGATCCTCCTGTGCCGCCAGAGGCACCCAGGGCATCCACGAAGAGCCGGCAGTCATCCCGCATGAGCGCCGCTGCCCAAACATCTTCCCACTTGGGCTGGATCGTCGTGTGGATGTTCGACAAATCTCGTTGGTAGGTGCGACGCAGCGTGTTCTTGGGTCGACCTCTCCTGCGAGTTCCCTGGGGTTGCCACCCTAGGATCTGCCTAGGGATCCTGTCTTCTTTCATACGGATCACGTGCCCAAGGTATCGCCATCTACGTTGCCGGATGACGTCTGTGACCCTGGGCTGGCCTGAGATAGAGCGGGCTATCTGGTTTGTGACGTGATCCCTCCAGTCGATGTTCAGGATCCTCCGAAGGCAGTTGTTTTCGAAGGCTAGGATCCGTCTTTCTTGTTGCTGATTTAACTTTCAGCACTCACTGCTGTATAGAAGTGCAGAAAGGACGTTGCTGTTAAATAGCCTCAATTTCAGCTTCAGGGAATACTTTTTCGATCGCCATACTGGCTTTAGTCGGTTAAAAGATCCACTGGCTTGCCCAATCCTCTGTTGCACTTCTCGCTCACTTGATCCTGAATTCTCCACAGTATTGCCGAGGTACCTGAACTCCATGACCTGCTCGATGGTTGAATCTCATGTCCGCATTTCATGTCCAGAGGGGAATCGGTTGTTGCCATACTCTTTGTCTTCTCCGTGTTGATCTTGAGTCCAAGTCGGCTAGCATTTTCACGGATAGTATTAAGAAGATCCTTGAGTTTGGCCTTGTTCCTCTCCATCAAGGCAATATCGTCAGCAAAATCCAGGTCGGCTAGCTTTTTGGCTTCTCCAATTTGGATGCCAAATCCTGTACAATCACGAAGTACGTAATCAATAACGAGGACAAATAGTAACGGAGAAAAGACATAACCCTGTTTTACGCCGGACATGATACGGAAATATCTGGTGTTCTCATCTTGGGTCCGAACACAGCATTCTGTGTTTTCATACAATGCAACAATTAGGGACACTATTTTTTCGGGGATTCCATAGTACCGCAGGATTTTCCAAAGCGAGTCTCGGTCGATGGAGTCGAACGCTTTTTCGAAGTCCACGAAAATCAGGTACATTTTTTGTCTCCATTCATTGGACTCCTCGATCATCATTCGTAGCACATAGATGAGGTCAGTGCAGGAACGGGACGGCCGGAAGCCATGCTGTTCGTCACGCAAGTGACTATCGAGGGCTGTCTGAATGCGCCGGAGAATAATCTGTGCGAAGAGTTTACCCGGAGTCGAAATGAGACTAATGCCCCTCCAGTTGTCACATTTTGTCGCGTCACCTTTCTTAAAAAGTTTGATGAGCGTACTTTTTGTCCAATCATCAGGTACTTTCTCAGACTTCCAAATGCTAGCAAAGAGTGTCAGCCACACAGTCATACAGACGCTAAGTGATGCTTTTATCATCTCAGCTGATATCCTGTCTGTACCTGCAGCTCTACCATTTTTCAGCTTGCAGGCTGCTTGACTGATTTCTACATCAGACGGTTCTTCGGTGCTGATTTGGAGGTTCAAACAGGGGGTTACGGGGATGTCAGGCGGATCCAGAGGGCGGGGTCTGTTCAGAACCTTTTCGAAATGCAAGGCCCATACTTCGGCGATTTCCGATGGGTCTGTGACAGTTTTGCCACTCGCATCCTTGACTGGTCCGTTCACGTTTCGGCTTTTCCCCACGATTTCGTTAGTAATCTTGTAAACGGCTCTGGAGGCACCTCGTTTTGCCGCTTCCTCCGCCATGGCAGCTATTTCCTCCAGAAGGTTGCGCTTGTCCCCCTTGCACTTCTTTTGACTAGTTTATCCAGATCTCTGTACAGTTGATTCTTTTGGACTGTGTCGTTGTATTCGCCACCATTAAGAAGCTGCTGTTTTAGGTTGCGTCGGTCACCAATCAGGTTCCATGTCCTCTCGGATAGCCATTGGTCTTTTGGCCTCTTGACATACCCAACCGTAGCAGCAGCCATTTGGCTGTAAACCTCCTTGATGGTGTTCCAGGTTGACTCCAGACTGGCGTCAGTGTCATCATCTAGGGCGAGGGCTTCGAACTTGTTAGAGAGTGTAAGGGCGAACACATTTCGTATTGCCGGAGTGGAAAGCTTTGCGGAGTCGAAGGCGGGGTTTGCTTTGGGACTGGTCTTCGGTGCAGCCTTTAACTTCAATGATATCCTTGCTATCATTAGGGGTGATCGGATGCCACGTCAGCTCCTCTGAAGGCTCTCACATCTTGTAGACTAGACTTCCATTTTCTATTTATCAGAAGGTGGTCGATTTGGTTGTGCGTTCTCTCGTCTGGGGAGTTCCAGGAATATTTGTGGATTGTTTTGTGTGCAAACATAGTACCCCCAATTATTAGGTCATTTGTCAGTGCAAAGTCCACTAGTAGCGTTCCGTTCTCGTTTATTTCGCCGAGTCCTTCGCTTCCCAGGACCTCAGGGCAGTAAGACTTATCATTCTCCACTTTGGCGTTGAAGTCACCGGCGAAGCAGATTAAGTCATGACTAGGAATGTCTTTTGCCACAGCTTGAAGGGTGTTGTAAAAGCTGTCCTTCGTCACGTCGTCTGCGTCGTTAGTTGGTGCATAGCACGCTACTAGGGTTAGTTTTGCATTGTTACCAGCGAATCGGGCTGTGATGATCCTTTTGTTAATGGGGGTCCATTTCGTCAGCGCTTTTGAGGCTGGTTTGGAGAGCATTATGGCTACACCCGCTTCTTTATTTTTCTCGAGACCACTGTGCAGGATAGTATACCCCATATCCAGGTTCTGTCTTCCTGCTCCAGTCCAACGGACCTCAGAGAGGGCTAGAATATCCAAGCCATAATTATCCATTTCTTTCATAACCTGTTCAGTTTTTGATAGTTGGGCCATGGTTCTTACATTCCAGAAACCGAGTTTAATAGGGCAATTGGATTTCAAGAAGCGTGTCCGGGGGCGGTCCAAGGTCGTCGTCGTAGGGGTGTCCGGCGATGGTCCATGGTCGGTATCACGTTGGGCAATCATATCACACAAATTGGGAAAAAAACTTTGGCTCACTTTGGATGTTTCTATAGCATAACTTTTTTCTAGGGGCAGGCTGCTAGGCCACCGCCAAACCCTCCTCCTTTATCCAGGCTTGGGACTGGCTGTAACTTCTAACAGGTGGAGGGTCTGGAGGGTCTATAAAATTAAGGACACCAGGGCTCTGGGTTTTTCTTTGTCAATAATTTTGATATTTATTCTCAAATACACAACTCTTTCAAAGTTTTGTATTTTTAACCATCGATGTACATTGATTTTTTTTTGTATATGCGGGAGGGAGGGGAGGAAAGTGGGGAGGTTGAAGTTTTCCTCTAGAAGGTTGACAGACGACAACAAATGTATATTAAAGGTGAGGAGGCAGGTGTCTTTTTAACTAGTCTTAGGAAAGATTCACCAGGAATTTTGAGATGTGTAGGTCTTTGTAAATTTTGTCGTTCTCAAGTATTTACAGTTTTTGTGAATGAGTAATGATGGAGAAGGAAACGCGCAATGTGGAATAGTGAGTTGGAATGAAATAGGTGGGAGAAAAGTTGGAATCTCTTGGAAACGTTTTTACCGTTTAAGCTTCAAGTATCCTTTCCATCTCTTCGACAAATTTTCGCTCTTAACCGCTCCCCCTTCCCTCCCTTTGCGAAGGTTAAAGTGGAATGTCTAGTAGTAACTGTTTCAAAATGACTTATAATTATGTCCTCTGTTTATATGATTAGAGATGAGCAGAGCCATTTGGTTGAGAAGCATGTGGAAACTGAAAACAAACTAAAGAAACAGGGACGCACTTTGGTATCAGTAGCTGATGAAAGTATATCAGACCTGTCAAAATTACATGCCAAATTGGATAGGCGTCGGTAAGTTTTTCATTATTTATGTGATTAATTGATTCATTCAGAAGTAAGTCAAAGCCAATTGATTTTTTTTTTCTTTTTTTTTTACGACAAATCATTTATTGCCTCCTAATTTTACTCTCAGAAAAGAGAAAAAAATGAGATGTATCAGTATGAGTTTCCCCATTAATTATTATTTTTAGCATAGAATTCATGTATTTTTTGCATCTTTTTAAAATTCGTGCCCACTTTTAAATATTGATCCCTCTTCGAAGCAAATTTTATGTCTTTGCCTGTCTCCTATATTCTTTCTTGCAGGGCATACACTCTTTCTTATTCTCTATACTCTTTCTATGAAAATTGTGTATATATATATATATATATATATATATATATATATATATATATATATATATATATATATATATATATATATATATATATATATATATATATATATATATATATATATATATATATATATATATATATATATATATATATATATATTTATTTTTATCTATATCTATGTTGGCTCTATATAGATAATGTAGATAAAAATATATATATACTAGCTGTTGGGATGGCGCTTCGCGCCCCCCCCCCAAGCCCCCCCGCGCGCGTAAGTTGTTACGCGCCATATTATTTACGCTCCATTGTAGTTGTGTCCCTGTGTCATATAAATAGATTGTCAGGTTTACTGACTCTTGAACATGCAACATATATTTGTCCATGGGAAAAACAAACCGTATTCAGATCTATACCTCATTATTCTAATGATGTGTCCCTGTGTCCCGGTCGTCATTTATATTCCCTGTGTCCCGGTCGTCATTTGTGTCCCGGTGTCCCAGTTTGTAATTTCTCTTTGAGCGTTCTGGTCGTCATTTATATTCCCTGTGTCCCGGTCGTCATTTGTGTCCCGGTGTCCCGGTCTGTAATTTCTATTCGAACAATCCCTGTGTCCCAGTCGTCATTTATATATCCCGCCTGTGCCCCTGGCGTCCCCGTTGTAGTTGTGTTCCTGTGTCCCGGTCGTCATTTATATTCCCTGTGTCCCGGTCGTGATTTGTGTCCGGGTGTCCCAGTCTGTAATTTCTCTTTGAGGTTCCCGGTCGTCATTTATATTCCCTGTGTCCCGGTCGTCATTTGTGTCCCGGTATGTAATTTCATCAGTTGACAAACATGACGTCAGTCGACAAACAACTTCATGACGCATACAGCTCAATCCTCATAATGACGTCAGTCGACAAACATGACGTCAGTCAACACACAAACATGACGTCACTCGACACACACACACACAGACAACTTATTTTTATATATATAGATATATACAATTTTCATAGAAAGAGTATAGAGAATACGAAAGAGTATACTCCCTTAGGTGTTTTTTAGGTAATTGATTTTTTATGTATATGCATTTTCATCTATATTTGCATTGCTATGCAAATAAGCTGTGATTCTATAAATCTCAATTAAGAGTTTTTGTGATAATGATTTCCCTGATGTAGTTTTTGTTTGAATTTAGTCAATTTTAAGGGGGTTTGACTCTTTTTTCAAGTTTTCAGAATTTTATTCTTGCAACTACTTATTACTTATAAATTTTTGTAAGAAATTTTTTTAAATGGTCTGAACGCTCCTAAAATTATTTCTTCTGTTTTTCTCTTCTGGTGTTACTTACAAGCAGGAAATGAAGATGAATAATTTCCTCTATAATACTTGGACTTCAAATATATTGACACAAGCTCAAAGGGATTGGGATTCAAAAGTGTCTCTGGTGTTATTTTTAAATATCCTAGCTGATTGATGAATGTCTTATGTGGTAACGGAAACGAACTTTTGAGCGTGAATTGATTTAAAATCAGTGATTTTGCTCTAACATATGTTTTTATATTTTGTTCTGTGTACATTTTGTTCCAGCTTGTTTGCAGCAAATTCATTACAATATTTGGGCAATATTGTTTAATCAACACAACATCGTCGTATAAACGGAATATTTATTTTTTTGCTGAACTTCTCTTAGGAAATCCTTAGGTTCTTAGATAACTGGTCGCAATGATCAAGGACGTGCGCGGGAGGTAGCAGGATGGGGGCCCGGAGATAGCCCCCCTCTCCAAAAAAAAAGAAATCCTGCATCCGTACCTGAAAATAATATTATCCAATATGCTTTGGTCTTATTATACTTTTTTTTCTAAATTGAGTAAAATATTTCTTTATGTCGTGATAATTGCAAACCTTTGGGAAGTCTTAATTGGTGCAAAACTTTTAGTAACTTATTCTCTCTCTCTCTCTTTCTCTCTCTCTCTCTCTCTCTTTTTGTTTTTCTCTCTGTTTCTCCTATAAGTACACAAATTAATACTACGGTTTCATGTGCATGAATTAAATTAGTGATTTTGTTTTTCTTTACTATTGAAGATCGGTTGACACGGAGAACGAAAGTTAAATACCACCATTCTTGGAATCATTCTATAGAGAAGTAGATCGAATGTCTGATGAAGTAGTTCGAGGTATCCAAAATCAGCTGAAAATAAGTGCGGATGAAAGCGAAATATATGGTAAGATTTTAATCTATATCTTCCTCCATGGCTTTCCCTCTCTTTTCTTTCTTGATTCGCCAAGATAAAATAAGATATAAGAAAAAAAAATCTGTCTAATGTTGTATTATAAATGTTCTTAGATTTTTATACAATTCTTTTAAATATTATCCTTTTAAAAAATATGCTGTTACCTACTCTCTAAACGAGCAGTTGTGTATGTATGTGAGCTGTTTATGTATTTATGTTTTTTTCGAAAATGGCTCCATATTATTTATATTTTTTTGAAAATTGGCGGCACACCAGCATGAGAAAACGATCTAGATAGGTCACGGTTTTGTGAAAATTTGTTTAGAGTCTTAACTTAGAAAAAAGTTTTTCATGTGGGTGACGTCACATTTAAAGAGCAAAAATTACTTCAATTTTCGCCAGTGATCGTTTTGGCATCTATGACGCATGCGAAATTACGCAAGATGACAAGTGACTCCGAACAGCTAAAGCAAAAGGCAAAGAAGAAGCGATAGCGAGGATTACATTGAATTACAAACGAAAATGTTACACGATGAAGTCTGCGTTTAGAAGACAAACTAAAATTACAATGGAATGAAGGAGCGTTTCAGTTTAGCGTCTGTGGAGTATTAACTGCGAGAATTATATATACACAATTATATATACAGCCTGCGATGTGCCGATTGCCAGAAACAGCAGGAAACAACTTTTTTAGTATTTCGATCTAATAGTTAAAACCACGTACCCAAAAGATTGAATTTAAAGAGCAAATGTAATATTTTTTTTTTCTCAGGGGTCGTTGTATCGTTTTTCGTATCTATGACGGATGCGAAATTACAAAAGGTGACACCTGACCCCGAACAGCTAGAGCAAAACAGTTTAGAGCAGAACAGTTGGAACAATCGACAGGAAAAATCACATTAAATTGCAAACGAAAAAGTTATACAACGAAATCTTCGGTTAGAAGACAAGTAAAAATTATAATGGAATGAAGAAACGTGTTATTTTAACGTATGTCAAGGATAAGCTGGAATGAATAATTGAATTCACACACATTGAATCGCAAACAAAAATACTGCACGACGAAATGTGCGGTTAGAAGACAAATCAAAATCACAATCGATTGAAGGAGCGTGTTATTTTAGCAGAAAGGATGAACAAGAAGTAGGAATTGAATTCATGATTTGCCACTCTAGGGCTTGAAACTAAAGACTACCACAATAATTATGCTAATGCATAATTTAGATATTACAGAGGGTGTATGCAATGGAACATGCCTGGTTGTTGCTGAATTATATAACAACGTAATTAAACCAAAAATATAATTACTGGGGAAAAAGGCTGGAAAAGAAGTTTTTTTTTTCATATCTGTGACGTCATTCGAAATTATCCAAGATGATAAATGAATCCGAACAGCTATGCAATGAATCCTGCATGGAAAAAATGTCTTAGAGTATCAGTGAGTATCATAAAGACTCCAAGAAGAATACAAATCCTATGAAATACGTGATTCTGTGAAGGATGAATAGGAAACAGGAATTAAATTCATGGTACAATTCCTTAATTATTGCTGCTTTGCCACCTCATGACTTAAAACTAAATAATAAGATGATAATGAGACTACTGCTAATCGTTAATTTGAGAATCATATATAATTTAGAGTGGCGAAACCCTATATAGGCCAGTGTATTCTCCTGATGAGCCCTTGTGTTGGGTGTTGCCTCTGAATTATTTGTCTATATTATTTTTTCTATTGTTTGGTAAATGACGACTTATACTTATTGACGACATGACTGCCTGTCCATGGATTATTCTTTATGGTTGATTGTGTGTGGCTATGCTGTTTGACCTATGTGATTGTATGGATGAGTAGGGTTAAGGCCTCATTCAAGTGCTGGTCTATATTAATCACTAATTTAGGAAAACAGTCTTCCTTTTCTCCTTCTGTCTCCTTCTTTTTTTTTGTGTGTTTGTGCTGTAGCATTGGTGATTTCTCTTTTCATGATATATATATATATATATATATATATATATATATATATATATATATATATATATATATATATATATATATATATATATATATATATATATATATATATATATATATATATATATATACACGCCCGCATGCCGAGTGTCATGGCCCGAGCAAAGTTTGTGTTCCTGGTATAACTTTAAAGTACCAACGATAGTGAAAATGAACTCTCATTGCTTTAATTGGTTAAGTGGAAACTTAGGCAACCATTAAATGTTAGAAAATTGGACAAAAATCGGAAATTCAGTTGTTTTTTTTATCCAGAATGGCAACACTGATTCAGATATGGTACTGCCCAAGACTGTATCCAGGAGGGGGGCTACACTTTAGCTACACTTTAGCAATCCTACGTCCATAATTTCCTTAATACTGCCTTTACTTAACATTCCTAGTAGTCTATTTCCCTTACTTTCTACCATCTTAAGATGTTTCTTCCACTTCCCATCTGACGATAGCCTACAACCTAAGTACTGAAATTCATCTACACGGTCTGGTGTCCTACCTTCATACATAAACTGACACTGCGAATCTATCTGTTCTCAACTTTTCCTAAAAAACATAACTATCGACTTCTTTGTGTTTAATACTATTTTTTTATTCCTAAAATAAGAAGATGCTAGACCTAGCAGTTATTGCAAATGTTCTTTACTTTCTGCTACCAATGCTATGTCGTCTGCAAAAAGTCTTGCAATAGCACTTGCACTTGAAAGCTTAATTATTGGGGGGCCTCTGCCTATCAAATGCTCATCAAAATCATTAAGATACAATGAAAATAGCCTTGAAGAAACTGTACATCCCTGCTTAAAACCAAGTCTACTTCTGATAACCCTGGAGAAATCATTACCTACCGGTACTACAGTCTTAACTATATTATACATCGATGCTATAATCTTGACAAATACGCTTGGTAGCCCTAGTGCTAGCAACAACTCTATCATTAAGCTTCTATCCACTCCATCAAACGCCCCTTTGAAATCCAAAAGTGGAACAAATAGGCTGCCCTCTTTTCTCCTCACTTGTTTCCTAATCATCCCTAATAAAATAAAAATTGATCTATAGGACTATAGCCTTTTCGGAACCCTGCCTGCGAATCTGATAAAGCTCTATTTTGGTCTATCCAACTATCTATCCTACGAAATAATATCTTAGTGAAAACCTCACTAAGCACATTACCTTGGCTTATACCTCTATAATTCCCATGGTCTAATCTATCCTCCTTTTTAAATAACGGCCCTAGAATAGATGTAGCCCAAGACAAGGGCCTTTCTGCGCTATTCAATACAGCAGAAATTGTCCCTGTAATAACAGGCAGCAGCCATATCCATCCCCACTTCCAAAGTGTGGCTGGTACCCCATCTATACCTGGAGCAGACCCGTCTCTCATTCCTTTCATTGTCTCCCTTCCTGTACCCTTCTCCCTTTCATGTGCCCTTATTTCACTTCTTTTTTGCTAGAATTTCTAAGGATCTCGTACATGGTACCAACTTTCTATTCAAGTGCTAATCACATATCCCACCTTTATTAGTTTTCTAAAGCCATTCATTATTAGAAAAAAAAGAAAAATTCCCAAAAATTGTTAAATTACCCAGGGTATCATAGTAAAAATATTTTTTGTCCCCTGGATTAACATTCTATCGATTCCCAAAAACAACCACCTTCTTAAGTTGTTGGAGCCACAGCTTATTAACTTATTATTTGTTGACTTTTTAGCCACATTTCTTTTTTTTAAACTTGGAGACCGCTACTACCAGAATCTGCTGAGACCTACGTGGTTTTTTCCATTGAAAATTGAATTCCCAAATTTTCTTAATTTTTTAAAACGTATGGTTGTGGACGTTTCCACTTAACCGATTCAAGCAATTAGGTTTCATTTTCATTATCTTTAATGCTTTACTTTTCTGTGGCTGAATGCCCAAACATAATTTGAAACCTTGCAAAATTTGGAATCACTTTAATTATTAGGCTTATACTTTTTAAGTAATTTTTTGTATAAAATTGAGCAGTATTAGTTCTTTTCTTCCAAAAAAGGTGAAAAATACCCATTTCCAGAAAAGAAATAAGTCTTAAGCTCTTTTTTGTCTTCTTCTTGTGTGTGTTCCACACTTGTTGCAAAAGCATATCCAAAACAGGCTTAATTGGAAAGTTGCTGAGCTATGTTGTAATGATTGGGCGTGCCTATGCACTCTCAGTACTTTCATGATTGATATGCAGCAGTTTAATATGTAAAAAACTGGGTTATTCATTTGGGTCAAATTAAATATTTCAATTGTGTTTTTGACTAAAACAAAGACATATTACTAAAATAATATGTAAAATTGTGTTCATTTTCGATGGACACAATATGAATGAATCAGCTTTGCATCAGTTGAACTCTGGGTTCAACTGATGACCCATTGTAACTGATGACCCAAGTTACAATGTCAACTAGAAGCTCTGGGCTTCTAAACATAAAACCCCCGGAGGTTTGATGCGCTCCAACTTCTGCAATAACCTTTCGCAATTGTTCCCAGTAAGAAGCAAAATCATTATTTGTCATATGAGCTCCAAAATTGAAAAAATATCATTATAGAAAAGGCAGAAATGGTTGATATCAGTTTGCCACAAAGCTCCTATGGTCCCTAAAATTGAATCAGGGAAGGGGGTCCGAATTTGGACCCTACCCATTCTCCCAAAAAGTATTCCTCCGATTTTCCGATTGGTCGTAAAAATGCTGGTAAAAAGACTATTTCTCCTAAGAAACTAAAGTATATTTTTTCGGATTGTACACTGGTTTTTAAAATGTAGGTAAAAAACCCTTAATCCCCCACCGTCGAACAAAAATCCTTTGGTACCCCCCTCCCCCCACTCGAACTAAAATCCTTTGGTAACCCCCTCCCCCCCACTCGAACTAAAATCCAGTATACAGCCCTGTCAGACTACATGCTCCATTTTCAGCAGTAATACTGTGTGGCAGTATATGTTCAGAAGGAGATTAAGGCTATACAATTCAGGAGATTGTGAAGAGAAATTTCGCACCTGTTAAAAAAAAAAAAAAAAGCTAAAATTTGTCTACACCCTGATAGAGTTTCCAAGTCGGTTTCTACTCATATTTTAAAAATCAGTTGCCAGGAAGTTGCGCATGCGGCACAAAATGACTTGCTAGTAGACGAATCTGGACTAGTCCAGTTATCCAGACTTCCATGAGAGCCAAGAAGAATCGACCGTAGGCCGAATAAGGGGATTGGGGGAGGAAAGTATTCAAACTAATCTGCACTCATAGAAATAATTTTAGCTATTTCAAGTGGGTCTGCCATTGTTGAGTGCATAATTTGTCATTTCAAAGGGAATATTCCACAAAGAAAGAGTTTCTGGAAGTGTGAAAAGTTTGAATACCAAACGTTATGTATTTAATGGGTTGGGCGGATCCGCAGGGTATGCTTAGGATTTTCCTGCCACTAAAGATTTTGTAAAACTGGCAAAGTCTGCTAGAACTGTTATGATTCATATCCAGAACCACAAAAAGCCTTGACAAAGAGCGGCAGAATTGTGAGACAGGAGAGTGGCTGACAGAGAAGCAAGTTGCGAAAACAGGCTTGTAGAGAGAGAGAGAGAGAATAAAGATTATGGAAAAATGTCTAAAAGAAAGAAAACAGCTTTTGATTCGAAGGAACGGGCTACCAACGAGTTCTTGGCGGAAGCGCAGAGCCGGTGGAAGAATGACGTGAAAAGACGGACATAATCAAGATACAGATGGCACAGGCCATAATAGATGGAACTATGACAGTTTGTCCTTTGCAGAAACTTTCGAAACCGCTGAAAACCGAATAGTTTCAAATCAACAATTGCTGGTCGCTTTCTAATTTATCAGAAGGCAACGTAAAATAAAAAGAATTAGGCTTTGTTTTCTTTTTATGTCATTGTTCTGATATTATTTTTGATTGTATATATTCAAAATTAAATATTCGCATGCGAAAATAAAAAATAAAGAAGATTGAAAATAAAAACAATCGGCAGAACTGGGATAGCTCGTGAAAGCACACTCCTTCTGTAATATAATTCCCTGGTGGTCTGTTATCACAATTTTCTTTTGTTTGTTTTTTTTTGCTACCGTTTGAGATTGACAAAAATTGGCGTGAATTTCTGATCTTTTTTTTTCTCCTTCTGACAAGTGTCACTTTCAGTTGTCTTCACTGTTTACTTTTAACAGTATATATATATATATATATATATATATATATATATATATATATATATATATATATATATATATATATATATATTTATATATATATATATATATATATATATATATATATATATATATATATATATATATATATATATATATATATATATACATATATACGGCCAGTTAAATAAAATCAGTTACAAAGTAAAAGCAAAGCCCCTGTCAAAGAGTCAGACTTCGCCGGCTCATTGGCAAGCAATATTTGTCCTGACCCATTTCAGAAAATATTGATAGCTACGTTTCCGGTAACATAACGGTGACAAAGTGTATCGAGGATTATTGTTAGGTGGGGGAGAGTATTTCTGTTTGGGGAGAAGGGTCATATTTTTTTTAACTAATGAAATATTTGTTTACATGCATTTTTGTTACTCTTTTACGAGTCGGAGAATTTGTATTTATTTTTTGAGTAAAACCCGTTAGCCTCCCCGGGGACCCGTTAGTCCCCGTTATAAGGGGACAACTCATTTCATATACGGAGTAATTTCTGTTCGTTTTAAGTTTCAATGTCGCTCCTTACTTTCAGTAAAAAAAACTAGTTTTTTTTATTTAATTTCTTAACGTTTTTGAATTAATGCATGTAAGACTTTGGCTGTCCGCACATAAATTATTAAAATGAAATTTGCATATTAATTCTTTCTTTGGATAAATGGCTTTCTCTTAGTTTTGATCAGACGATTTTGAGAAATAAGGGGGTGGGGAAGGAGGCCTAGTTGCCCTCCAATTTTTCGGTTACTTAAAAAGGCAACTAGGACTTTTAATTTTTAACGAACGTTTTTGTTAGTAAAAAATATACGTGACTTAAGAATTAACTTACGAAACAAACTTTTATATTCTTATATTTTTTTTTATGTATATGAGGGGGTTTGTCCCCTCGTCAATACCTCGCTCTTTACACTAAATCTTAAGTTTTGTCCCAATTTTTTAAGAATGACCCCTGAATCAGAAAGGCCGTAGAATAAATAGTTGAAATTATTAAAAATACTTTAGCATAAAGAGTGAGGTATTTATCTCCTCCTAAATACCTCGCTCTTTATGCTAAAGTATTTTTAGAACCCCTCATATGCGTAATAATCTCTGTTCGTTTTAAGTTTTAATGTTACTCCTTACTTTCAATTGAAAAAACTTTTTCATGTTTATTTTTTCATTTTTCTTATAGTAATGCTAGAAAATCCTCCGCCCTTTTCATTGAATTTCTCTTCCCCCTTGACATATTTTTCCAAGTAAAGATCCTCCCACATAGCCCCCTCTCTTCAACCCCACCCCCAAAACCAAAAAAAATCCCCCTGAAAACGTCTGTACACTTCCCAATAACCATTACTGTATGTAAACAATGGTCAAAGTTTGTAACTTGCAGCCTCTCCCCCAGGGACTGTGGGGGAGTAAGTCACTCCCAAAGACATAGTTTTATGGTTTTCGACTATGCGGAACAAAATGGCTATCTCAAAATTTTGATCCGTTGGCTGTGGGAAAAAATGAGCATGGGAGGGGGCCTAGGTGCCCTCCAATTTTTTTGGTCCCTCAAAAAGGGCACTAGAACTTTTCATTTCCATTAGAATGAGCCCTCTTGTGAAATTCTAGGACCACTTGGTCGATACGATGACCCCTGGGGAAAAGAACAAAAATAAATAAATAAATAAACACGCACCCGTGATCTGTCTTCTGGCAAAAAATACGAAATTCCACATTTTTGTAGATAGGAACTTGAAATTTTTTCTTTAGGGTTCTCTGATATGCTGATAATGCGATGGTGTGATTTTCGTTAAGATTCTATGACTTTTAGGGGGTGTTTCCCCCTATTTTCCAAAATAAGGCAAATTTTCTCAGTTTAGTAACTTTTGATGACAAAGACTAAATTTGATGAAACTTATATATTTAAAATCAGCATAAAAATCCGATTCTTTTGATGTATCTTTTAGCATCAAAATTCCGTCTTTTAGAGTTTCGTTTACTATTGAGCCGGGTCGCTCCTTACTACAGTTCGTTACCACGAACTGTTTGATCCACTGTTCACATTTCGGCGTTATGTTTGAATCTTTATGGCGTGGTAAATCCATTTTCGAAATTGAGCTGTTCCCTCAGACCTTTGCATGAGTCAAATACTTCTGTAATCTTGATTGGCATAATTAAATTTATATTTAATAGAATCCTTATAGCAATTGCCAAGTTTGTAGTTAATTTGTTTTCCGGTCATGCAAGATAAAAAAATATGCGTTGAACCATTACGAAGGCAGTATGAATCATTTATTCTAATAGCTGTCTAATCTTTAATCTTGAAAAGTTTGCCAATATTTTAACAGGTAGTTGGCAAAGTATCTTCAAGTTGGTTTCAGGTTGTACATTTAAATTATAAAGCAAAATTTATCAGGTATTCAATGGAGACATAGAGAAGTCTAATCAGTAGATCAAATTATAGAATTGAAAAAGGCTATTGTCGTTCGACATCAGAAACGCGTCCAAATAACGGAAGCCCGAAAAGGCTCTTGTAACATCCTTCCTAAAGAGTAACTATAAAAAAAAGTTTGTTATTACCAATGTCATAGTTAAAATAAAAGAAATCTAAGGGGAACTAATAATCATTTTTTAAATGAATGTAAAAAAAAACTAATGTCAACTAGCAGAAAAAAAAGAAGAAGAGGCAAAAACAAGAAACAACAATAGTTATTCGATAGCAGAAAAATGTTATGCTGATATTGTAATAATTTAAGTCCCAAAACATTGATGTAAAATCCATTCTAAAAAAAACTAATCAAAGTGTTTGCTTTAAAATTCGGCAGAAAGCTATGCTTTAGAATCATGCCACCTTATCTTGATCACTCTGAATCTTAAAAAGGGCACCAGAACTTCTGATTACCAATCCAATGAGCCCCCTTCGAAGATTATACAATCAGCCTCCTTATATATACCTTATATGCCCCAGGGTGTAACTTACCTTGTCCCTAGGGCTGTGGGGCTGCCATCCTCGAAGACATAATTTCCGGCCCTTCAAGTACGTTGAACAGAATGGCTATCTAAAAAAAAATTTGTGGATTTGTTTGAAAAATGGTGGGCGATGGAGGGGGGTTAGTTGCCCTCCAATCACTTTCGACTGTTTAAAAGGGCACTGGCTCTTTCAGTTTCTAATGGAATGAGCTGCTTTTGAAGTTTCTGTGACAACAAATGGTCATCTCAAAATTTCTATCAGATGCATTTCGGTAAAATACGAGGTGTGGGGGAGTTATCCATCCTCCGATCACTCTGAGTCTTAAAAAGGGCACTAGAACTTCTGATTACGAATCTAATGAGCCCCCTCCGAAGTTTTTATGATCACCCATTCTATATATACCTTATATGCCACCAAGGCATAATTTATAGCTCTTGGTATGAGGGCTGTGGGGGGTTGCCATCCTTAAAGACATAATTTCAGGACCTTTCAATTACGTTGAACAAAATGGCTATATCAAAATCATTATTGGATATGTTTGGAGAAATGATGGGCATGGGAGAGGGCTTAGTTGCACTCCAATCCCTTTCGACTCAACTTCCAATCGGATGAGCTGCTTTCGAAGTTTCTACGACAACAAATGTTTCTACGACAATTAAAATCATGTGCATTTCGGGAAAATACGAAATGTGGGGGGATATACACCCTCTGATCGCTCTGAATCCTAAAAAGAGCACTAGAACTTCTGATTACGAACCTAGAGTGCCCCCTCTAAAGGCTATACGATCACCCTTTCTATGTATACCTTATATGCCCCCAGGGCATAACTTACAACCCTTGCCCTCAGGGCTGTTACCCTCAAAGACATAATTCCCAGACCTTTCAACTACGTTGAAGATAATGGCTATCTCAAAATTTTGTTTTGTGTTTTGTGTTTGGGAATTGATTGGAATAGAGAGGGGGGGGGGGAAATGGTGACGAAGACCACACGGCCTTCCCATATCAAATAAAAACAACTTAGAAACAATAGGAAAATTTTTCCAAGACAGTGGAATTCAATTCAGTTTATATTTTGGCCGTATGTCCAAGGGCCGTCTTCAGCACAACACCAGAAATAAATATATTAAATATACGTAAATATACAGAAATAAATATACATAAATATATATCCCCATATTCCCCACTAAGGGGCCAAGCACGCGTACCTCCACGGCTAGTTCAGTTTCAAATTAAACTTCTCCCCATATAGTAGTGGTATTTTTTAGGTCTGATCATTGTTGTAAGTATTTAGGGGCTTAGGGCAAGAGATGTCTCCAAAATTGCTCTCTGGGGGATGAGTTTCAATATTAAGGCGTAAAAGAGTTCTACAGATTGCATATGTATTGACTTTTATCACCCTGGAGCCGGATTAAACCCAATGATGACCGGACATCCCCTCGAAAAACATAAATATTCGGCCCATGAATTTGGCATTTTTACTAGAAGAACATCATACAAAGAGGGACAAGGTAGTTTCCTAGCATTGGGTCCCAATTGGAGAGGGACCTGGGGGATCTAATTACCTCCTCCTAGATTCAGAAAAAAACTTTCTCTTTATTTTCATTGAAAAATTCTTTTTTTTTTGTATCTTCGTTCGAACAGACCGACAAGAAAATTCCTTGAACTCTTTCCCTTAAATTTTTGCGAGTTGACGCCCCTTGTCTAGGACCGGCTATAGTCAGCCTTTGTCTGCTCGTATTTATCCAAGCTGTCATAGAAATGTGGAAAGTTTCTTTTACAAGAACTTAAATAACTAAATGCTCATTTTTATTGAAAATACAGCTGGTATCCACATCTACAGTCGCTTACAGGGCTGCCGCCAGGTGAGAAAAAAAATCACTAGATTTTAATTATTTTTTGGTTGCTTTAGTGATATTCTTCAATAAACTAGTGATATTATTCAATAACCTAGTGATTTATGTGCTGATTTAGTAATTTTTTTAGTTTAGAAAATATAAAAAATTACTAGAAATAGTGATAAATCACAAGGGATGGCAACCCTGGTCACTAAGCATTATAACGCTTTGATTGAAATTCTACGTGAGCCAGACTGGTTAAATTTAATCTCAATCCGTGCTCATGTCAAATTCTCAACGTTTATTTAGGTGCCGGTAAAGCTTGATTTCTTTCTTGAATTTCACGGCATTTGTAATATCATCCATTTAAGGTTTGATCTGTCAAAGTTTGATCATCCTTGATACAGGTGCGAAAACGTGTTTTTGCAAATACCTTTCCATAATAGAATTAAGTTCTGTGTACATCATATGAGTTGTTTTGAACAATCACTTGTTAATTTATGTGGCATGTATACTTTTTGAATCTTAATTGGTCCAAATTGTTAGGATATCTGATTATTCTTTCTGTAAGAAGTCTGGTCTTGACGGCAATGCCATAGATAGATAGATATTTATTGCAAAAATGCCACAGTACAATAGCAAGACACAAAATATTATTTTAACAAAGCAACAATTCAGCAATGCATTCCATACTAAATGACAAAAAAATTGCATACTCAGCCCCCGCCATTTCCCTATTAAAAGTTTTTTTTATATGTCATTCCCGATTTAATATATATTTTACAATGTTCTGAATTGTCCCAAAATCATTCAGTTTCATTAATTAATTGATAACAACATTATAGAGTTAATTTTGTATTATAGAATTGATATCATTTTTTTTTAATTTCATTAAAATAAACATAATTAACGTTATAAATGTTGGACTCAAATTAATTAAAATAATAGAATTAATTAATAATAACAACGTAATAGAATGAAAAACTACATAGAATAGAAATTAGGATGTAAGTCAGGAATTTAGTAAAGTCAGGCGGCAACTCGTGAGTCTTACGATGGATTCTCATGAGATCCCATAAACATTGCTTGCGAATCATGTTAGATTTCGTTTTCTTAAGTAGGGCATGATGAAAGAAAAAAAGGATAATTTTTATTGTAATGCGTGTGATTTAATTTCGCGAAACATCGCACAGGTGGCGCTATTACAATTACAACTGTATCCCATGCGTTGTTTGGATGATTTGAGAAATAAGGAATAAAGGAAAAAAAGGAAAATAATTAACTTAAGGAAACAAGTTTAAATAAAATGATGTTGAATATCTTCGTATTTCTGAAGAATTTGAATGTGAGTATTGTGCTTTGAATTGGGACGCCAAACTTATATTCTTTGTTTCGGAAAAAGAGGGGGCTCGTTTTTTTTTTAAATCTAATCAAACCCCAGTATAGTAACATAAGATCCTCAAGCATTCTTTGGAGCCCTGCCAAGTATTTTATATGAGCTCCCAAGCAGGCTTCTAGGGTAGTCCTTGTCTCCTACCTTCAATTGCTCTTTTGGCTTGATTCTGCCTCAAATCACCCCTCCTCTCCTCTCATAGCTGATGTCCATGCCACCAATGAATATAGCAGAATCGATATCAATACCATGTGCCTCAAATCATTGATACCAGTGAGTATCTCAATTGCAATAGGGTGCATGCGTATTCGTTTGCAACTTGCTAAGCTTCTAAACGATTTGAATTGTAGAATTGGGTGAAGCAAAATCCTTCAGAAGTACAATGGTGATTAAGTAAGGCCCAACAGGTACAAAAACTATCTAAGCATGAGAATATAGAGGCATTTTGTAACATATGGCCACCAATCGTTATTAGAAGGAGAATTTTTAACGGTAGGGAAGCCACCCGCCGCACCTACCTTTAATTAATCAAGGCTTTAGAGTTATCAGTGCTTTAACAATTACTTTCTTCAAACGACAGTTCAATTATAAAAAACTAAATGAAAACTGAGTTGATTTTTTTTAAAGTTTTATCTAGTAACTAGTTTTCACCGATACGTTGTAGAGGCCTAAGTGCTCGTTTGGAATCTATTATTTACATCTACGTGCTTATAAAAAATTGTCCTGACAACGCCATCTTACAGTGGCATAAGACACCAAACATGGGATTTCTTTGTGTAGTTACTGGAGTGAATAAGGTTGAAAGCATGCTCAGAATTTACACTTTATATTTTAACAATACGGTAGTTCAAACGACAGTTCAGATTAAGGTAATAATGAATTCTTTTAAAATAAATTTAGCAAATTTGTTTCCTTAAAAATTGTGATATTATCATTCAAAAGCCTGTAGGGATCTTTGTAGAAGAATTATTCCCTTTATTGACGAGATTCTTTGCCTAAAATAAACCTAAAAAAAGGAAGCTTTAAGAAATATAAAAAAAGTTACTAAATTTAAGTTTTCGGCTTACAACATGATATTATATTATATTGTAATGTTATATTATAATATAATATTATACTTTATATTTGATTTCAAAAAGCAATTCAAGGTAAAATTTAAGGGTAAAATTTCTGCTAAAGAAAATTTTAAGAAAGTAGGTTTTGGGAGATATAATGAAAACTACCAAATTCAAGGTACCAGCGTATAAAGACCTATGCAAACAACTATGGCAACTCGAGTAATTTGTTTGAAGCATACCTTCAAACTTAGTTGTAAATTTTGAATGTTTTCCTTGGCTTCCCTAACCTACAGTTGACGTGAGCATATCGTAAGGGCTACATGACGTCAACCGATTTATAAAAATAAGAACTTGTTTCTTTTGCCAAAATTACAATCAATAGAAAAAAAAGATTTATTGCTTGAGGCGTTCCTATGGGAAAGCCAACTATTTCTCTTCTTGAAATCTAATCAACATCAGATTTAAACGATGCCGCAGAAGTACTCTAAGAGACACTCTAGGATCTTTCATCTACATACCTTTGATTCGGAAAGAGGATATAGGGGGTTATTAAAAAAGACTTTGAAAGAAACGAGAATTTTATTGTCTTGGCTGTCCGAAATCAAAATTCATTAAGTGCATAAAATAGTGCATCTAATGTCCATGATGTGTGTTTGTATGAATAAAGTAGATTTACTGAAATTTATGTATGAAGCCTGGCGCGTCAATTAGGGAGAAGGGTTTCTTATTGGCTTACCTAGATTTTTTGGCCCTTTTAGATTGTGAAAAATACATTTTGGTGTGTTAGAAAAGAAATCGAAAAAACCCTCCCCTAGATTTTGAAAATATGTCCCCACTACGTTTTTGTGAATTGATGCCACTATAGGGGGTCAATCATTTTGATCAAAAGCTTCCGTCAGTCAACTGACTTAAGCATGATTGATGGTCTAGGAACCTGTTTGACGCTTGAGTCAAGCGCTGACGAATTTGACGATTGATTGATTGATTGAAAGTTTGAATGACTCAATCACTTTGATCAAAAACAGTGTGTTGGATCAGCTTTGGTCGAGATTGAATGATTGATTTAATGTTTGATTGAAGGTTGATTTAAGTACACGTGAATCGGTTTGATGAAATGTTTGATCAAAATGATTAACCGTCTAAATCTTCCGGTCAATCATTTTCATCAAAAGCTTCCGTCAATCGATAGACTCAAGCATGATTGACCGTCTAGGAACCTGTTTGACAATTGAGTCAAACGTTGACGATGATTGATAGAAACTTTGAATGAGTCAATCATTTTCATCAAAAGTAGTGTGTTAGATTAGCTTCAATCGAGATTGAAGGGTTGATTGAAGGGTCAATTGAAGATTTGACTTGTAAAATTGTAAAAATATGGAAACTTTAGGGGTAGGAGCCCAATGAAGGGATGGGGAGGGGGGTAGGGATATATATTTTGGAAGCAACCTCCCCAGATATTGAATACATTCTTTTCTTTGCACCTTCATAAAGAAAAAGAGAAAAACCCTGGCCCCTAATTTTCGTTTTGAATTGACTCACCCCTTATCTCAACCCTTTTGTGCTGTTCTGATTTACTCGAAATTGCTACGAAGAAATTGAATTCAATTGCCAAAATATTGTGCTCTAGTCTAGGAGCCTCTTGTAAAAACTAACTAAAAAAATGAAATAATTGTTTCCTGTGAGTAATGGGAGCAGCATCTATAGTAAAATTGATTTCTATGCAGATGTCTTTTTGCATGCAAATCGCGTATTCAGAAGAGTACTCTGTCGAGATACTTTACAAGGGCAGCTTTTCCATCCAAGTTCTTTTTCGAGTGCATAATTAAACAGCTTTAATTAAATTTAGGAGGGGGCCAATTTGGAATTTTCAATTATTTAATCAAATTACAAAAAAATACATTGTCAATGAAAACATCCCAAATAAGGTATTTTCCAAATCTAGGAGGGACACAATCTTTAGAGGAAAAGCTATCCCCTCCCCCTCAATTTACAACATTTTCCTACTGGTGATGAAACAGTAGTGTCTGAAAACACGGGATAACAACAACATTAATGAACGCGGAAAAAAAACACAATTTACGATTTAACAAACACAACAATAGACAATAGCCTTATACATTAAGAAATTGTCCGGATAAATAAAAAGCAACCGACAGTTCTATCTCTAAGTTATATTCTCCTATATTCCATTAACCTATTTCACTATTAATACAGTTGGAATATATTGATGTGCCTCTCCATCGTTTTCTGTAATCCTGCTGATGTTCAAAACAGTAGTCTATCTGAGAATAGGCAGAACCCCTGTGAATTTTTTATTTACTGTAGAATAACATTGATTCAATTATACTCTTTTAAAATATAAATAATGGTTGGTTCTACTTTTACGGACAATTTTTAGTATCCAACAAAATTCAAAGAAGCACTTTAGCAATTGCAATATAAATAGAAGAGACCTGGAAACCTAAGATGGTCTTGAACAGAAAAATCACCAGCACCATATTACAACTTCTAGTTTACGGTTACGGTGCCATCTGTCATAAGATCAGTGGATTTTCTTCTGCTTTTTATGGCACTTGGTATTAACCAAGTGACATATAGCAATCGCCAATTCTGTCGGTCTGTCGGTCCCGGTTTTGCTACTTTAGGCACTTCCAAGTAAGCTAGGACGATGAAATTTGGCAGGTGTATCAGGGACATGACCAGCTTAAATTAGAAACAGTCGTTTTCCCAATTTGACCACCTGGGAGGGAGTGGGGGGCCGGTTAATTCGTAAAAAATAGAAAAAATGAAGTATTTTTAACTTATGAGCGGGTGATGGGATCTTAATGAAATTTGATGTTTGGAATTATATTGTGTCTCAGAGCTCTTATTTTAAATCCTGACCGGATCTGATGACATTGGGGGGAGTTGGAGGAGGGAAACCTAAAATCTTGGAAAACACTTAGAGTGGAGGGACCAGGATGAAACTTGATGGGAAAAATAAGCACAAGTCCCAGATACATGATTGACATAATTGGAATGGATCCGCTGTCTTTGGGATAGTTGGGGGGGGGGGATAATTCTGAAAAATAGAAAAAATGAGGTATTTTTTACTTACGAACGAGAGATCGGATCTCAATTTAATTTGATATTTAGAAGGATATCGTGGCTCAGAGCTCTTATTTTAAACCCGACCGGATCTGGTGACATTGGGGGGGGGGGAAGTTGTGAGGGGAAAACCTAAAACTTGGAAAACACTTAGAGTGGAGGGATCAGGATGGAACTTGATGGGAAAAATAAGAACAAGTCCCAGATACATGATTGACATAATCGGAACGGATCCGCTCTCTTTGGGGTAGTTGGGGGGGTAATTCTGAAAAATTAGGAAAAATGAAATATTTTTAACTTACGAACGGGTGATCGGATCTCAATGAAATTTGATGTTTAGAAGGATATCGTGTCTTAGAGCTCTTATTTTAAAGCTTGACCGGATCTGGTGACATTGGGGGGTGGGAGGGAGTTGGGAGGGGGAACCTAAAACTTGGAAAACACTTAGAGTGGAGGGATCGGGATGAAACTTGGTGGGAAAAATAAACACAAGTCCTAGATACATGATTGACATAAACGGAATGGATCCGCTCTCTTTGGGGTAGTTGGGGGGGGTTATTTCTGAAAAATTAGAAAAAATGAGGTATTTTTTACTTACGAACGAGTGATCGGATCTCAATTTAATTTGATATTTAGAAGGATATCGTGGCTCAGAGCTCTTATTTTAAACCCGACCGGATCTGGTGACATTGGGGGGGGGGGAATCGGGAGGGGGAAACCTAAAACTTGGAAAACACTTAGAGTGGAGGGGTCGGGATGAAACTTGGTGGAAAAAATAAGCACAAGTCCTGGATACATGATTACACGGACATAAACGGAACGGATCCGCTTTCTTTGGGGTAGTTGGGGGAGGGGTTAATTCTGAAAAATTAGAAAAAATGAGGTATTTTTAACTTACGAACGAGTGATCGGATCTAAATGAAATTTGATATTTAGAAGGATATCGTGTCTCAAAGCAATTATTTTAAATCCTGACTGGATCTGGTGACATTGGGGGAAGTTTGAGGTGAGGGAACCTAAAATCATGGAAAACTCTTAGATTGGAGGGATCGGGATGAAACTTGGTGGGGAAAATAATCAGAAGTCTTACATACGTGATTTACATATTTGGAACGGATCCGCTCTATTGTGGGGGGGGGGGGGTAATTCTGAAAAATAAGAAAAAATGACGTATTTTTAACTTACGAAGGAGTGATCGGATCTTCATGAAACTTCATATTTAGAAGGACCTCGTAACTCAGATTTCTTATTTTAAATCTCAACCGGATCAAGCGTAATTGGGGGGGGGGCAGTTAGAAAGTCTTAGAAAATACTTAAAGCGGTGAAATCAGGATGAAACTGAATGGGAAGAATATAAACCTGTCTAAGATACGTGACTGACATAACCGGACCGGATCTGCTCTCTTTTAGTGGAATTGGGGGGGGGGGGGGGGTAATTTTGAAAATTGAGGGATTTGTAACTTACGAAAGGGTTACCAGATCTTAATGAATTTTGATATTTAGAAGGATCTTGTGCTTTAAAGTTCTAATTTTAAATTCCGACCAGATCCTGTGACATTAGGGGGAGATGGAGGGGGAAACCGGAATTTTTGGAAAACGTGAAAATTGGGGTATTTTTATCTTACGAATAGATGATCGGATCTTAATGAAATTTGATTTTTAGAAGGAATTCATGTCTCAGAGCTTTTATTTCAAATCCCGACCAGATCTTTTGACATTGGGGGAGTTGGAGGGGGAAATCTTGGAAAAACACTTGGAGTGGAGGAATCGGGATGAAGCTTGGTGGATGGAATAAACAAATGTCCTTGATACGTGATTGACAGAATCGTACTGGATTCGCTCTCTTTGGGGGAGTTGGGGGGAGGGGTTCAGTGATTTGGCGAGTTTGGTGCTTCTGGACGTGCCAGGACGATGAAAATTGGTAGGTGTGTCAGGGAGCTGTACAATTTGACTTGATAAAGTCGTTTTCCCAGATTCGACCATCTGGGGGGCTAAAGGGAGAGGAAAAATTAGAAAAAAATAGGTATTTATAACTTACGAGTGGCTGATCGGATCTTAATGAATTTTGATATTTAGAAGGACATTGTGACTCAGAGCTCTGATTTTAAATCCTGACCGGCATTAAGCCTCTTATTTTCCTTTTTAAATCAATCTATTGATTCATAGAATTTTGTTAGAGCTCATACCATATGATCTCTTGGCTCTTAGCTCTTCTCGCCTCGTCACAAGTGCCATATGAGCTCTTAGCTCTTGTTTTCTTCTTTTTTTTGTCATCCCATTTTTTCCCCCGATAGTGGAAAACCCTTATCGAAAATGTTTGTCTAATTGAAAACAGGACTTTTTTGGGTAGTCATGGTACTGCAAAAATAGTTTTGATACCAGAGGCTCTATTTTCCAACTGAGTGTTATTAAGAAAAGAAGACAAGAATTTTTTTGTGAAAATAAAAGCTTCTAAATATCCTGAGAACCAAATTTTCTGAGAACCAAAAAACGGGTTGGACCAATCGATAGCTCTTGCTCACTTTAAGGTATATCTAACACGCCCCCCTAGTTCCACGGGAATATATATAATTTGGTTGAAATGATGGTTAAATGACAGCAATTGCAATTGTAGTTTACCTCTTAATAGTGTCTATACTTTTGAAAATATGTTATTGTTCTTTCATAGCATGTTAACCATTGTCTGCTAATAATTTTCATTGTTGAAATATATTATGTTTGAAATTAACATTTTCAAACAGAATATTAAATACCAGATAAAAGGCAAGAAATTCGCTTTAAGTGCAGCCGTTATAAAACTGTAAATCCAAGCCGACACGTAGCACATGTCACGTGTACGTCATGTAATGTCTATGTCACATAGCGCATTTTGGATTGCGGCAGAGAAACTTTAGGGGTTAATTCTTAAAAAATTAAGTACTCTAGGAAGCTTAACGGGTATTTACGAATCATATAGACAAAGCTTTTGTATAATAAGATTCGAATTATTTACTTGACAATATTGGGAGCTCCTCCTCAATTTGTTATTTCGATGGATCAAAATTGTTGCAATACAGTCAAGGAAGGTCAGACTGACAGTTAGATTTTCAAGAGATGGGCAAAAAGGGCTTTGAAAAGTAGAGGCATTTTTTGGGGAGGGATTGTAAAATCCCTAATATTGTAAAAACAAACATGTTTTTTAATTTGATCTGAAACAGAAGTAAGTTTTTTCGAATGGGGTGTGGGTATTTTCATTGAAAAATATCTTTACCGTTTTTTGCCCGTCCCCCTACTCCACCTAATTCTCGTAAATTAAGTGGTGTAAGTGGTGTAAACATCGTAGGTGTAAATGCTATAGGTTAAGCAGCAGCTGTTGCAAAAGCTTTCCTCCAGAAGCAAGCTTATGAGGCAAATATTCACAGTATATTCTGGAAAGGAGAATATTTGCAGCTAAAACGGGTGTACTTAAGCAATTTTAGGGGCCATGTTGTACTTACCTCACAATCACCTAACAGATTTTATTAATAGTGCTCTTGAAAAAAGTGTGTTGATACTTTCAGTATTTATCAATTAGTTCGTGGTAACGAATTGCAGTAAGGAGCGAGCCGGCTCAATAGCAACCGAAACTCTAAAAAAAGGGAATTTGATACCAATATATACACCAAATTAATCAGATTTTTACGCTGATTTTAAATATATAAGTTTCATCAAATTTAATCTTACCATAAAAAATTGTGAGCCTGAGAAAATTTGCCTTATTTTCGAAAAAATGGAGAAACACCCCCTGAAGTCATAGAATCTTAATGAAATTCACACCTTTAGATTCAGCGTATCAAAGAACCCTATTGTAGAATTTACAATTCCTATCTGCAAAAATGTGGAATTTTGTAATTTTGCTGGAAGGAACATCACGGATGCGTGTTTATTTGTTTATGTTTTTTTGTTCTTTTCTTTTTTCAGGGGTGATCATATCAATCCAGTGGTCCTAGAATGTCGTGAGAGGGCTCATTCTAACGGAAATTAAAAGTTCTAGTCCCCTTCTTAAGTGACCAAATTTCAAGATAGCCATTATGTTCAGCATAGTCAAAAAATCTAATAACTACGTCTCTGAGGACGACTTAATCACTCACAGTCCCTGGAGGAAGGGCTGCAAGTTATGAACTTTGCCCATTTGTTTGCATATAGTATTGGTTACTGGGAAATTTACAGACGTTTTCTGGTGGTGGGGAGGGGGCTATGTGAAAGGATCTTTCCTTGGAGGAACTCATCATGGGGAAAGAGAATTTCCGTGAAGGGGAAGCTGTATTTTCCAGCATTATTTTAAAAAAACAATGAGAAATTAAATAAAAAAGAGGAACATTAAAACTTAAACGAAGAGAAATTATTATGTATATGAAGGGTTCGTCCCCTTCTCAATACCTCACTCTTTACGCTAACGTATTTTTAGTAATTTCAAAAGAGCTATTTGTTCTAATTAAACGGCCTTTGTGATTCAGCGGTCATTCTTAAAGAATTGGAACAAAATTCGAACTTTAGTGTGAAGAGCGAGGTACTGACGAGGAGGCAAACCCCCTCATATACGTAATAAAAACATACAAACTTAGAAGTTTATTGCGTAAGTTAATTTGTAAGTTACGTGTATTTATTACTAATAAAAAACGTTATTAAAATAAATCAAAGTTCTAGTGGACTTTTTAAGTAACCAAAGCATTTGAGGGCACCTAGGCCCCTCCCCTGTCCCTTTATTCTCAAAATCGTCCCATCAAAACTTTTAGAAAGCCATTTAGACACAAAAAGAAAAATTAATATGCAAATTTTGTTTTAATTATTCATATACGGTGAGCCAAAATTGAAACCTGCATGAATTTAAAAACATTCTGAAATTAAATAGAAAAACATGTTTTTTCAACTGAAAGTAAGAAGCAACATTAAAACTTAGAACGAACAGAAATTTTTGCGTATATGAGGAGTTTCGTCCCCTCCTCAATAGCTCGCTCTTTACGCTAAAGTATTTTTAGCAATTTCAATAGATCTATTTATTATTAGCTATTCTAAATACCTATTTGGTCTTTGTGATTCAGGGGTCATTCTTAAAGAATTGGAACAAAACAAAACTTTGGTGTAGAGAGTGAGTTATTGACGAGAGGGTAAACCCCCTCATATACGTAATAAAAATATACGAATATAGAAGGTCGTTACGTAAGTTTTTTTGTTAGTTATGTATATTTATTACTAATAAAAACGTTCGTAAGTAAAATAAGAAATTCTGGTGGCCTTTTTAAGTGACGAAAAATTTTGGAGGGCAACTAGGCCCCCTCACCTGCCCTTTTTTCTCACAACTGTTCTATCAAAACTTTGAGAAAGCCATTTAGCCAAAAAAAGTAAAATTACTGTGCAAGTTTTGTTTTAATTATTCATGTACGTTGAGCCAAAATCAAAACCTGCATTAATTCAAAAACGTTCAGAAATTAAATAAAAAAAAAAAACAAGTTTTCTTTAACTGAAATTAAGGAGCGACATTAAAACTTAAAATGAACAGAAATTATTCCGTATATGAAAGGGGCTGTGCCCTCCTCAATGCCCCGCTCTTTACGCTAAAGTTTGACTCTTTCTCACAACTCTACTTTTTAAAACAATAAAACACTTAGCGTAAAGAGCGGGGCATTGAGGAGGGGACGGGCCCTTTCATATACCGAATAATTTCTGTTCGTTTTAATTTTTAATGTCGCTCCTTACTTTCAATTAAAAAAACTTGTTTTTTTTATTTAATAGATTTCAGAAAGGCTTTTGACAAGGTGGTTCATGAAATTTTATTGCGTATGCTAAGCTGTTTAGGGATCCAAGGTGTTAACCTGAAGTGGTTTGAATCGTATCTAACCCTAAGTGGTTTGAACCAGCGCATTATCCGGATCTGTATTCAAAATTATATTTCAACAACTTTTATCGTTAATTTTGGAGTCCCTCAGGGATCAGTGCTTAGTCCACTTCTTTGTCTAATCTACGTTGATACCCTGTGTTTTTATACACCAGATGCACTGATAGTGTTTTTTGCTGATGACACGGTGTTTACTATTACAGCTTCTTGTCTGAACCAGTTAATTGAGAAGACAAATAAGGCCCTTGCTACATTGAATGGTTTTACTTGACCAGCGTATTATACGAGTCTGTATTCAAAATTATATTTCAAAAACTTTTATTGTTAATTCTGGAGTCCCTCAGGGTTCAATGCTTGGTCCACTTCTTTGTCTAATCCACGTTGATACCATGCAGTTTTATACACCAGATACATTGATAATGTTTTTTGCTGATGACACGGTGTTTACGATTAAAGCTTTTTGTCTAAGCCAGTTTATTGAGAAGACAAATAAGGTCCTTGCTAAATTGAATAGTCTTACAAGTTCTAGTTATTTAGCAGGGAATATTTCAAATACGAATTTCATGATATTTTGCAGAAAAGGAGTTCCATATGTTTTAGATAATAAAATTGTTTTTAATGCTGAATTTTAAAGCAAGTAAATGGTGTTAAATACTTAGGCTTTAGTTTTCATTTTAATTTAAGTTGGAAATAGCATTGTTATCTTCTGGCAGTTAAGATTTCGAGAGATTTGGGTTTGATAAGAAAACTGAGAAATCAACTACCGACAAACGTTTTACTTTTACTGTATCATTCTATTCTTATCTCTTACTTGTCGTATGGTTGCATGCTATGGACTAGCAACTTTACTTAAAGTTTTAGAAAGGTCCAGATTTTACAAATAAAATAGTTCGTGTTTTAGGTGATTATATTCAGTTTGGAAATAGCGCGTTGAATTGCTTTACAAGTTCGAAAATTTGAATATTTATCAGTTACTGTATTACCAGTTAGCAATTTTTTTCTGTCAATGTTTGAATAAGTGTTCACCGAAGTATTGTGGAAGTTTTTACAGTTAATTCATCTTACCACTGTTATGAGACTGGAAATGCATATGACCTTGCATCTGAGCTCCGGAATACTCAGTGTGCTGCGTTCCTGCCTCGTTTTGCGGGACCGGGGGTGTGGAATTCCTCCCCCCAAATGGTATTAGGGAGGCTGATTATATAATCCAGCTCAAGAGTAGATTGAAGCGTTAACTTTTGGGTGATAATTGAGAAAGAATAGAAAGTTGTATGTTATTTCCCTTAATTTTTTTTGTTAATTTTTATGTTGTAGTTGTAGAGCTGTATAATAATGGACTTGCAACCATCGTAAACAAACCTTCAGTTTTTTGTAGATGGCTGCTGTAAATTTGTTTTAATTTTTATGTTAAATAAATTAATTTTATCTGAAAAAACAATTTGACTTGAAGCCAGCAGCAATAAAAGTAAAAAAAAAGTTTGTTTTATTTGTTGGTTTGTTAAAAGAAGAGATGGTGTTGTTTTCATACTTTGCTACTACAGTCGTATTCTGAAACTTCATTCCTCTCTCTGTGAGAACCCTCTCTGAACAGATGGGCAACACGTCATTAATAAAAACGACAATTACACTTTTATGAATAAACAGTCTGTTTTCCAGTAAGTTAATTGTGGAGAGTTTGGAAGTGGATGTGAATTAATCATGTCGGTGGTGGGTATATAAACCACTTGTTGTTGCCTATTAATTAATCTGTGAGTTCCTATTAATATGCGGTTCTTTATGTAATATATACTTACCTCTTTTGTTTTCAGGTCAGTTAATGGAAAAGCGAGTACGAGACTTAAACGCCCACCGAAGTTTACTCGACCGTCTAGTTGACGGGATGACTGAAGAAATTGAATCTCAGAAAGCAACGGCTACTCTGCAGGTATTTTATTTTATATTAGGGTTGTCCTGTTTGTTACCAGGGGTGTAAGTAGTTGAGGGGCCCATTTTTTTCTGGTTTATTCTATAATTTCATGTTTTTTGTTGTTGTTGTTGTTTTTTTTACAGAATGTACCTGTTAAGTCTTGTGAAAGTATGCATTTAACTCCCCCATAATACCCCCTCCCCTTGATTCCTTCCTCCTGCCTACGGGTCTACTCAGTATTAATACCATCGGTGGAGTAAAACTCAAGGAAATGTTTGGAAAATAATTCTTTTAAGCATATACTTTTGAAGAATTGCCTCGTCGACATTCGAAAATCTGTAAATATCTCTGATAGCTGTTGAAACTGAATCACAGAAAGCACCATCTAATTTACAGGTAATTTTTTTCCTGGCTAGATCCCTCCCTCCATTCTACCTGGCATTTATATAGCGGAGGGGGTTTTGTGTCCTTTCGGAATGAATGACATTTTTCTATGATTGATTTTATAATTTCGTATATTTTCTACAGAATGTGCCTATGCTAATTTTGGATTTATTTCTTTGCCACTCCTGAAATAGATTTCTGCATACAAGCATATTTAGTGTTAATAATATCAGCAGAGTAAATCTTAAAGAAATGTTTACTGAACAAATTTTTTCTGAATATATTCTTTTGAAGAATTGGCTGATTGAGAATCGTTAAGTTAAATATTTCTTTGTAAGCTAAGAGTAGAAGTACCTAGAATAGAATGTACTTTTGGCCCTAAAATAGTACCTTTACGTTAAATAAAAATACCTAAGTACTTTAATACTTTTTTGCATGCTGACGAATGGTCCGCGCTGCACAGGCACCGATATCCTGATTCAATGCTTTCGGCTGGGAGTGCAATGCGTGGTTGGGGGCAAATCATCCCTCGCTTCCTGTGTTTTTACCCCAGATTTTTCCAGGTACTCATTTAGAGCTGGATCGAATCTGGCTGAGCTTACGGAGTCACAGCATTGACCCCTGTTCTGAACCAAATAACCAAAGACACCAGAACTTGATTTCTTGACCTCAGGATTCCAAGTCCGGAGCGCCAACCACTCGCCGAGGACAAAATATAAGTAACAAAAATATACGTAAAAACAATTTAAATTTGAATTGAGGCAAAATCATATAAGTGCGAATTAGTAATTAGAACCTACTAAACTCATGATAAGAAGAAAAAAGAAGCAAAAAGGGGATACGTCACTCACTCTTAAAATGGGCAGTTAAAGTAGGGGAGTCTTAAAAATAGGATATTTTTGTGTTTTATCATCGATATTTTAGGGCAAGGGTATAGATCGGTTATCTCAGCTCTTGGTATGTATTTTTAACATGATTAAGATCACAGAAAAATGTATATAAAAACAAATATTCAACTGGGCAATTTTTGGTAAAGGATAATTTTGCTGTTTGTTCTCGGCTGTCTTCATTACCTTCCAAAAATTTTTGATAAGTTCCTCCTGTTAAAAGTAAGCTTATTCTGATATACTAATTTTTACAAAAGAAATTCGAGACAATTGAAATAACTTTTGAAATAATCATCAGCTTTCTTCTGATTACTTACCAATTTTAATCCTATGCTCGGATAGTGAACCAGCATGAACGAATGAATGAACGAATGAAGTGCCCATTTGAACGAATTGATCGTTAAATAAACGTTGCAACACTATCTCCCTACATACATTATAATCATCACTAATAGCTGCAAGGTCCACCAAATTCCTAATCCATTTTTTAACCTTGCAGGGTATACCATTGGGACATTTGTGTTGCGCATGTTTGTCTATGGTTGAGAGCTAGAGTGTGATCACTAAGTCAGTTAGTCCAGATACGTATATGAAGCACACATTATTTATATAAAATATAATACTGGTCAAGATGAATGGAGGGAAAGGGGGCAATGTGTACATTTCGAATGTTCTCCAAAAACTATATTATTAATTCAGCGTGATAAAAATTGTCACTCGCTACTACTAGTAACAACTCACTGCAGCACCAAACTGCCTGATGCCATCACAGCTACGCGCGCTCCTCCTCCATCCGAATCTACTCAAATTCTCCCTCTTTACACCCTCCCAAGAATTTACCATTTTCCCTAAATCTTTCATTACAAGTTCCTCTCACCTCTTTCGGGGACGGCCCGCTTTTTGTTTAGTCATCCTTCATCAGTAGAAAGCGTCCTAACGATCTCATGCTTTCTCTCATTATAGCCCTAGAAAGCTTGCTTTCTTGAACCGCGTTTTTCGTTCAGCTTACTATTTGAGATTTGGTCAATCAGACGGGTACCTAAAACAGTCCGTAGGCAATTTCTCTGGAAAACATCTAGCAAATTCTCTTTTTGGAGCGCCCACGCTTCAGAACAATGGTTGTCCACTGTTATCACCGCAGCTTCGTAGACTTATCTTCCTAATCTTACAAACTGGTGAGAAACATTTTGAAATGGGTTCATAATATTTTTGAATTCAAGATTTTCCAGTGTAAATTCTGAAAAACATTTACGCGAAAATTGGCAAAATGAAAGTTAAGAAAGGTGTAAAGCTCAGGAGGTTAGCAAGGTTAAAGAAATGTGTAAAGGGCTCTCACAGAGATTAGCTTAGAACTTTAACCTCCTAACGCACCATAACTTATAGTTGCGTTGCCGAAAAGATACGTGGCTTATCTGCATAAAGGCTTATCGGCTTCCTCCTATAGTGAATTCTTTGATCTTTTGGAGGAGCAGCTTGAAAAGTTGAAATGAAAAGAACGAAAAAGAATCTCCCGTGTTTCTTTGTGGGTAATCTAATCGTTGATCTGATTGAAATAAATGCAAATATTAGCCGAATATTGAATATTTTCATATCATTTGGATTATTTCCATCAATCAACATATTTACGAGGGTCACGGCCAAGGCCGTATCCAGGGGGAGGAAATTGGGGGTTTAAACCCCATAACCCCGAAATGTTTGCCCGACTCGTAAAAACGTAACAAAAATAAATATAAAACTTTGACTCCTGTCGCGTTGTTATAGTGACACCTCTGTCCATTTTATGTGTTTTGTAGACTTGCTATTCCTCAAGGAAATATAGATTAAAGAATGAGTATTCTTGGCAATATGTAAATAGAACAATTCTTTTCGTGTTATAACAATGTATTATCCTAAATGAATCGTGACAAATTTTGTCAATTGCATCAAATAATGAAGATGGGTTCGATATGTTTTTTCCAGATTGTCCCAAGTGAATTAGAAAAGTTTTGCCAAAGAAAAAAAGGACGGTGTAAGAAGTCTTGGGTAACTGCAGACATTCTATAATCGTTGCGTATAACAGACAAACCTTAGAAAATAAAGATCTATCATTAGTGCAATCTAAACCATTGAACGTATAATAATTATCATAACGCTCAGAATCGATTATTACGAATAGCAAAAAGAGAATTTTACTCGAGGAAGTATACGTATGTCCGGCAAAAACTTGGCACATGATTAAGAAATACTTCAGTAGCCAGCGAAAATGATCTCATTTTAAATCGTAAACCATAAAGAACAAAATTTAGGAAATTATATACCGATTTTGGTTTCGTTTTATGTCATCTATTTACAAAATGTGTTCCTTTTTTGCTCTTTTATGTCCCAAATTTCTAAAATGTGTCACTTTTTTGCCTTGTTATGTCATTGTGTTCCGGCAGATGGGAATGTGTCCTTTTGACATAAAATGTGTCCAGTTGGCAACCCTGTTGTTGAAACGGTTTTTCTGTTGACAAGAGCCGTAAGACCATTCATCGTCTAGGGTATGTTCTTCTTACCGTTCGTTTATTCGCAATATTTTCACATTGCACGATTTTCCCTATAAATTCCCAAGGTCGATTGAAATAATTGTGAACCCAACTGACCCCCAAAGTTGCTTTTATCTAATTTATTTTGTTTAGCCTTAAAGTAGCACAAATTATATCCATTGTCGATAATGCTTCAATAAATATTGTATTAATTTACTTCAATAAATTCTTCAAATATTTTATAGAGTAAATAATAATAAATATTTCAATTAATATATAAATTTCCACCTCAAAAAGTAGGTAAACTATGGGTTGTATTGAGACTTTAATTTTAATGACTACGAGGTTTCTTGGTTTTAAAAATGATGTCAAGGTTTGCAGCAAGAATAACACCATTGTTGTGATATTGCCTATGGATGCTGAAGAATTCTCATCTAATTTTTTATGATTGTTGTTATTATTTAATTTATTTTCTTTATATTCTGTAGAGTGGAACGAAACTCGATGCAAGGGTTCAAGACCCAAGGTTCTTTTTTCAAAATAATAACTTTGTGTCTATGATATTCATAACAAATAGTTTTTCGACTAACACGCGTATCTTGAAGTCGGATATTTAGGGATTTTTGCATTAAAGTAATTTTTAAAGAAAAATTGAACAAATGGTTTTTTCAATCTACCAGCGCTGTTTTCGTCACGATAATCTTTAAACCAAGTTCTTTTTGGAAACTAGTTTCAAGTTTTTCTAGCTTCGAGTTTTTACATGCTAGTAAATTTAGAATGTATTGCAGTAATTTCAGAAGAAACAAAATTATATAGGAGGTTTTTGCCGTTGACTAGGGTCGGTTTCACCCTGATAAAACAAATCTTTGACTCACACTAGGCTATAATCTTGTAAAGTTTGCTTGTAAAGGTGAGTAAAGTTGGTGAGTAAGTAAAGTAAAGTAGAAGTAATTTTTACGTAACACTAGTTTTTAGTATTTTATTCAGTGATTTTTCAATGAAATTTGGGGTCAGATGATACCATTTTGGAGCAGTGGTTTTACCCCAAGGATTTGAAGTCACCAAAATCGGCCCGGAAAGAAAAAAAAAATCATTTCCCCCCAAAAGATTCTAATGCACAAATGGCTAAATAGTTTTTATGAGATTAAGGGTACCCTGATAAATCTTGGTATGCGGTAGAAGTGTAGACAGGGTACACATTGTGTTTAAAAACAATCTTTGGTAGACACTGGGCTTTAATCAAGTACCGTTTCGCTTTGGTTTTCGGCAATTTTGTGTGACTTTGTGTATAGTTTTGTTCTTATTTTGCAGACTAAATCGACACAGGAGTTTATATCTGCATTCCGGAATACACAACGGGGTCATTTTGGATCACAATCAGCTCATCAGAGTACAGCCTTTTCAGAGAACTTTATTCCAGCGATCGTATCCACTGCTCGTCATATGTCAAACTGTGCGGCCGAAATTGAACACCTTAGAAAGAACATTAAAGTCGAGGTTTGTTTTAGTTTGGTACCCCTTGGGGTTGCTGGGGTTGCTTCCGGGAAATATTGAGGTACCAAGGATAGTGAAAATGAAATCTGAAGGCAAAGGAGTATTAAGTACTTTTGTACTTTGCTGTAGTTTTGGATTATTTACCATTTGCCGATTTTGTTTACCATTTTACCAGTTTACTTACCAGTAGACATTTGAAGTACCAAGGACAGAGAAGATGATCTGATTTTTAGAATTAGTTAAGTTGAAACTTGCGTAACTACATGTATCTATTAGGAAAACTGGGAATTCAGTGTTAATAAAAAAGACCTTTATAAGCAATTTTTGGTAGTAGCGGGCACCAAATTTAAAAAGAAATATGCTTAAAAAATCTGCAAAAATAAGCTTAAAAAAGGCATCATATAACGTATTTTACGTTATATGATATTTTAACCTATTTCGTATGATATTTTATACGATATTTTAAGCTATTTAGAATTCAGTGTTAACAAAAAAGACCTTTATCAGCAATTTTTGGTAGTAGTGGGCACCAAATTTAAGAAGAAATATGCGTAAAAAATCCGCAAAAAATAAGCTACAAAATATGTAGCACCATGCAGCTTAAGATGATGTAGCTTTCCATTGAAAGTGTAGTTGTTTTTAGAAATCAAAAGATTGTTAATGTTTAGACTTTAACAAATAAAAAGTGTTATTAATGATTAGTTTTGCTTCTGTTTTCACGGTTTATCGCGGCAACAGTGGCAAAAATGGTGTAGCGCCCTAATAGCTTCGAAATTTTGAAAAAAAACTAAAAGGAAAACCTTAGAAAATCGCAGATTTCTCATATGGTTAGACCTAAGATAGGTCCAGTGACTGAATTTGCTTTTATTTTCATGAAACATGAGACTGTTTCCCTCTTAATCGCCCCCCAAAAAAACAGACAATCGCCATTCTGTAAAGGACTTGGAGCCTAACCGTATTTTGTAACCTTCCTTCAAAACAAAGTCACGAAGCGAAGCTTAGAAATTTTTGGGTACTTAACATAAGACTTTGTTTTCTTAATTACCAACTAAAGTTACCGTATGGTGGCAAGCAGTTTGCTTTGACTGCTTAATGACTGTCTCGCAGTCTGTAAGAACAGCTGTTTAGACTGGAAAAACATTTATTTTTTCGAAGTTGGAGAACTGTGTTGCCACTCTATTTTTCCAATTATGTAGGCCCCTGTTCATGTCTCATTATATTTTATTTTACTAAATATATTTTAAAATATATTATTCCGTTATATTAAATTTTAAGCTATTTCGTAAATGGAAGATAATGGGTTCATAAACCGAAAAGGTATTCTTATAAGCAAATAACGGAACAGTTTATATTTGTAAACAAGTTTATACATTTCGTAGGTAAAAAGCTCAAACCCAGGGCTTCACCCCCAGGTGAGGCCTCTACTCTCGTAAGGTACTACCAGTCTGACCAAGACTTATGTTACATCAGAGTAGCCATTTCATCCTTATTTACTCAACTTTTTTTTCGTGGCTGTTTTAGCCGGTTGAGAGACTGTTTAAATCAGGATAAGGGAGAAAGGGAAATTTCGTCATTTCGTGTTGGAAATGTTCTTCCATGACCGGTTTTAACCGGCTCAAAATTTTTTAGCGTCAAACTAGAAAAACCACACCAGTCTGTTTGTGGCCGTCTTAACTGGCTGAAAGACTATTTTAAAAAGGGCAAGGACGAAATGAAGAATGAAGAAATGAGAATTTCGTCATTTCGTGTCGGAAGTGTTTTTACATGGCCTGTTTTAACCACCTCCAACAAATTGTGCACTGGAACTTACATGGCATTGGTCGTAATGAGTCAACCCAAAATCATCCCGAGCATCTATCCCCTAGCCCTATGACTATCTACCTTAGTTCTGCCATAGGATGGATGGATGGATGATAGACTATCTATCAACAAGTGAAATGACATAATTTATATATAATCCTAACAAAGGCTTCTGTCATATTTGCCTATCACTCAGATTACCTGTCGTGGCTTTTTCTTCCAATTAGCCATGGCTTGATGGCACTTTGATTTTAATTGATTTTAATTGATTAAATTTAGCCATTAAAGACTGCTTTTGAAATCATACGTATTTCAAAGCGTGTTTATATCAATGAATTGGTAGCTATAAGTTCGGAAATGATCGTTATACCTTTTAGGATGGAAGACAGTTTGGTTACATTTTATCTACCTTCGCTGGCACTGACATGCTTTTGCTGAAGACTAACGCCAAATGGTCCTTTGTGTAAAGGACGTTGCAATTTTACTCCTCCAGGTGGACTCCTCTGCTACTATGAGGGGAGTCTCGTGAGCGGTAACATCGGCCATTTTAGGAACATCTGTAGGCCGTCTTTCCACCTTGTTTGAGGTCTGCCCTCGATGCGCGACTAGCCATTCGATGCGAGGATATTACTAGTCGTTTCCATTATAGGATTAGTCAGAATTAGTAACTTGAACCTAGTAAAAAAAAAAGAAAAAAAAAAGAAGCTAGTAAATTAAAAAAGAAATAACAAGGGGATATGTCACTCATCCTCAAAATTAGTCGTTACCATTTACAGGATAGGAACACAAAAAAAAAGTAACTGTAGGTCTATTCTCGGAATATTCATTTTTTCATTCTCTTGCTTCATCTAAAGACTGACAGGCATATCAAGCTTTCTAATTTGTTTAAAAGTCTATTAAATTAGTCAGTGGCAAAATTAGAGATAAAATTGAAGGGATCGTTTGCCAAATTTTTTAGGCGTGGATGTCTACTTTATGTCTTTAAAAAAAAGAAAAATATTTGCTTCATTTGAGATGAGAAATACATATATTCAAATGCTATGTTCAGACTTCATATGACTTTGAAAATGTTTTATGGGTGTCAAATTAAGAGGTGCCTCCTACTCGAAAAATTTACTTACGCAATTCATTTAGATTAGATTTATAATTATTTATTCGTAGCAGAAAAAAGAGACACGTAAAAAAACGATGAACAACGCATTAAATGCGTAGCTTTCGAGGTTACATTACACAGAGATATTCAGTAAATGCTCTTGAGTGACCAGTAGAAAAGAGAAATTAAAAACGGGCCAAAATCAAAAAATATTATGTGGCCTTTTTTGTCTAAGTAATTTCTAGTAGTAATCCCAGATAAAGGAACCGGCTATTATTTGCCAAAAGAAATATGTCTGCGACAGAGTCAGAATTGAAGCAACTTTTAAATTATTGTTATCTTTATTATTTACTTCTATTTTATTATTTTTAATACGTTATTTAGTTTTGCATTGTTGTTATAATATTGTATGTTATTTATTTTTATATAATTGTTTTTTATTTTATTATATTATTATTATTATTTATTCTTGTATTGTATTATATTAATATTTATTATTGTTATCATTATTATTATTATGAGGTATGAAATCAATCAAAGAAAACAAGTCTTATAGTCTTACGCACGAATGTGTTCTAGACTAAACTTAAATATATTTAATTTTTGCAAGCTAGTCTTGGAGAAATGAAAGAAGATTGCTATCCATCATGGGAGATCTAAAGAGTAAGTGGCGTCAATTAATAAAGTTGTAGGGGGGTGGTCAAAATATTTTTTTTTTTTTAATCTAGAGAAGGGGCAATTTTTTCAATTTTTCGATGAAACAACCAAAAAAAGTACTTTTTTTCAAAATCGAGTGGTAGGAGGGAATCTAGGAAAATAAATCTTTTTCGACGGAAGAATGCGCGGTCACTTTTATCGCCCTCTACCATCTTATCACCATTCATTTCCTATTACCGTTTATAGGATGAGAGTACAAAAAAATCGGAATTTTTCTGTGCATTCTTGACATTATGGCTTTTTCCTCTTTCTTCATTGAAAACTTGACAACCCTATCAAATTTTCTGATTTGATTAAATATTCATTACATTATTCAGTCGGAAAATCAGAAATAAGAATGAGTGGATTATTTGCCAAAATTTCCAAATTATTTGCCAAAGGGCGTGGATTGCTACTTTATGTCTTAAAAAAAAGAAAAAATGCTTCGTCTTAAACAAGAAGTATGTATATTTTTTAAATGCTATTTTAGCAGATTGAGAAGTGTTTTATTAACGCCAGATTAAAAGGCGTCTCCTACTCGGAATATTTCTTTACGTAATTCATTTAGATTAAATTTTGAATTATTTACAGAAAAAACAGAAAAAAAGGGACATTCAAGAAAATAATTAGCAACGCATCAAATGCCGCTAAAATAGATAAAAAATAGGTCAAAGAGTAAACTAAATAAATAACTAGCGATAATTTGTTGTGATGATGGAAAATGCCAAAATGGAAATAAAAATACCATCATTGACAATATTATCCCTGAAAAACAGACGCCCTTAAATAAAATAACTAAATAGCATGTTTACGTTAGAGCTATCATAAAATTAGTAGAATTACGCTCGTGCCGCGTCATTATCACAGCTGCTGATAACCTAGATTTATGAATGAATTATAAAAAAAACAAGGTTTTTTTAACTGAAAGTAAGGAGCGACATTAACTTAAAACGAACAGAAATTACTCCGTATATGAAAGGGACTGTTCCCTCATCAACGCCCGCTATTTACGCTAAAGTTTTACTCTTTCTCTCAAATCTACTTTTTAAAACTGTATATATTTAAAATCATATATTTAAGATCAGCATAAAAATCCGATTGTTTTAATGTTAGTATCAAAATTCCATTTTTTAGAGTTTTGTTTACTATTGAACCGGGTTGCTCCAAACTACAGTTCGTTACCACGAACTGTTTGAATAGGTTTTTTCTTGAATTTAACGTCAGATAGACGTATTTTTATATAATGTAGTATGTAACGTATTTCAGAAGCTGAGAATTGAAATGCCAAGCAATTGGTTTGAAAAGCTTATATCAATTTTCCCCAACTTATTTTTTAAAATTATAAATTTTTTCCCAACTATTCTTTTAACACTATGTCTTTGATACTTTTGTCTGTTCGAAAAACTGCTGTTCCAAGCTTCGATCTTTTGTAGTTTCAAAACATTATGTGCCCTAACTCTTGACTGTGATTGATCGGTTGCAAATTTTATATTTGGAGGTTGAACAATGTTCAAATTGAGAAATTATGAACAGTTTACAATTGGTGCTGTAGTTGTGACTTATCTTGATTTTGTGACTATAATTTCAAATGAATTTGACCCGGGCATTAAAATAATAAGAAACCTGAGCACATTTTATTATTTCACTTACAAGAAAAGGCTACGTATACAGTAAATAGAAAAATGATTTGCTTGTAACTCCCTCGGGTCTTAGACCTGCAGGTGAAGAAAAATTATGAAATAAAATTGCATTTCATGAAGTGTACACGTTGGGGTATTCTGTGTATCGGCGTGGTATAGCAGCGAGACCTACAAAGCCTAGTGGGAAAAGGTTATATTTATTCCTATGAATATGATAAAAAAGTAACATGGAATTTTTTTAGATTTTATCTGTAAGATTTTAAGTTATTCATAAGATAAATGAAATCTATAGATAGATTTTATAGGTTTCTATGGATTTTAATTTGTTAACGAATGTATCTGTAACAAGGGTGACGATTTTGAATTTATTTTCGGGCTATTATTGTTATTGATTTTCTATCATTATTTGGATTTATTGTTTTTGGTAATTATTGATCGTAGTGTCATCTTGGACATTCGATCATTCACAAACCATATTTTCGAAACATGTTCTCGAAAAAAACTTGTGAGACCCTATGGCCCTAAACGTATTTTATTTTTATATCCGTAAGTCATTAAAACTATTTCATTTAAAATGGGAAAAATTTTGAAAATCCAATAAACGCAAATTTTCTTGGTGTATATAACAAAGATAGCATATATAAATTTATATTTTAATTTTAAAGAACTTAAATTGAAAACTAATACAAATGACGAAAAATTCGTCATTAAAACATTCACGATGTTATGGAACATAACATCAAACTATTTCGATCAGTTTCATTTATCAGGGTATGTTTTCATAATGCCTGGTCATCGTGAATAAATGATTGATAATATCAAGCAGTTTAATAATTTTTGTATTTGTTTACGACAATTTATGATTATTTCATACATTGTCCGGTCATAATGAATACTGCTTTTATTCATCCGGTTACTTTGATTGACTGTAATTTCTCGTCGCGTGCGTGATATGATTTTCACTGGCTAAGTAGCAACTATATTTGGTGGCTTGTAGCCTGTACCATTTTGCACTTTAACGAGTTAATAATTTTTTTTTAGTTGTTTACTGGGCTCTAAATTTATTTTTATATATTTTGACAGTTTTCTTCGGATGTTATATGTGGCGAATTTTTATTGTTTTTTGCCTTAAATAAACTTCTTTTTTTTGTTAAGCATTAATTATTTCTCTAAAAATAAAATGCAGGAACAATTGTTAACAAAATGTTAGGGATTTGAAACTGCTTCAACGAAAGGCTGAATGAGTGTGTCTCAAAAGTTAGAATACTTATTCATCCAAAACCTCAATGCTTGGAGCAGGGTCGTATCCAGGATTTTGTTCGCGGGGGGGGGGGATCGAGGGGATGGACTTTTTCGGGGGGGGTACAAAAAAGTATAAAAAAGGCATCAAAAATTTGTTTTTGTTTATTTTTGTTACGTTTTTACGAGTCGGACAAAGATTTCGAGGGGGAGTTCAAACTAGCTAACCCCCCTGGATACGACCTTGGCTCAGAGTTAAAAGGAAAGGGTAAAATATCTAAAATCAAAGTGGTAAGTGAAAAAAAAACCTAAGGGTTGTCAGGGTTTATGCAGTTTTGACGCAATAACTATTGGAGAGGAGGAAAAAGCTGAAAAAGCTATATTGGAACTTGAAAAACAGATTAGGATTTTTATACGTCGGAAAGACATATCTCAACTTTTACATGGTGGACATATTGCATTTGGGCGTGGTAATCGAAACTGCTTGGAAGACTATGTAGTGTATAGAGAAATATTAATGGATAGTAATATGAAGGAAAATTTTCTCAAATTGCCCACTTGATTTCTAGCATTATTCATCATGTCCGACCAATGTAATATTTTCTATATAAATCATCATTTTGTCGCTTTCTATTAGACACTATTTAAATTGCCCGGGCATTATAAATAATGTACGATTATTTGAATTGACTATGCGACTGTTTTCCAGCACTTAAAATACATAAATTATGGAGGAAAAGGCACCGAGCCAGATGAAAAAGATAAAATGTGAGGGTGCGATAGATGAAGACACAATTGTTATTACAACTATTGTTTTACATAAGGAATGATTATTAAAAACATCATTAGAACCGAAATGTTATCTATTTTAAAATTTGAAATGTTTTTAAGTTGGTATTAGCAGCATGTTAAAACATGGAACACTACTATGTGAAATAGATATATGTCAGCATTACCATCCTCAGAAGTGAGTCCTATTTGCCTTACTTTAGTGGGAGGGTGACTTGGTGGAAGAAGGTGACTGAAACTATGATGTGGCAGGAGTGACATTTTTCTTTGTTAGCCGGGTTTCACGTCGTTCAGTGAAAAAAAAAAAAAAAAAAAAAAAAAAAAAAAAAAAAAAAAAAAAAAAAAAAAAAAAACTCTCATATTGGTGAATAGTCGGTTCGCTAAAAAAAACATTTTAGGTTGAAAAATAGTTTTTGCAATGATTGAAATCTTCTTTTTATTTGTTGGTAAAATGTACTATTGGTACTCTATGCTAAATAGCATTTATGTACTTTTTTTAGAGGGTGACACATTTTGGATGAAGACCACAGAATATAGCTTTCAATCTGACATACACGCCAGTGGCGCAAATTCGCAAAAATATGGGGGGGGGGGCAAAATATATTTTTCAAAATCTAGGCGGGGAGGCAATTTTGCAACATAAACGCCACGAAGGGCATTTTCAAATTAAAATACTAGAAAAAGGGTTTTTGAAATCTAGGGGGATGCAAATCCGCCCCTCCCAAGTTTGCACCACTGATACCAGCTGGAATTCACATAGTGACATCACCTTACCTTTTTGCCTCATTAAATTTACCGGTTTCTGTCAAACCTTAAAATTTAGTCTACCGCAGTTATTCCCACAGTAGGTGCAGTCATTCCCTGGTGGGTGCTAGAGTGACTCAGGGGACGGGGATGGCCACATGTGCAACATAGTAATCACAAATAGTGCACATCGTAAATAGTGAATCGTAGTTGTTTAAGATAACTTCTGCCAAAAATAGAGTCAAGGATTACTAAATTGTTTGCGGAACACTAGCTTCTTGCTTCTCGAGAAAATGATTTGGAACCTTTGGACTTTCTTTTGTATTGCCCTTCTATTTTGAGTTCATTAAATATCAACATTATCAGTTTAAACCTTTCTTTACTATATCTTATGAAAAAGTGGGAAGATGGGAAAGATATGCTGGTTGCAGCAAGATATTGTGGAGGCTAGAGATATCTTGCCAATGTCCTAGGCGCCTCTGGAAGCACAGGAGGATTAAGGCAGTAGTTACCAACCATTTTCAGGCCACGTCCCACCTAGATATTTCTAAAATCCTGATGGCCCCCCTCTTGATATTTCTTGCCAATGCCTATGGTGTCTCTTGAAGCACAGGAGGATAAAGGCAGTGATTCCCAACGAATTTCAGGCCATGTCCCACCTAGGCATTTCAAAAATCCTGATGGCACCCCTCGTGACATTTATTCCCAATGCCTTAAGGCAGTGGCTCTCAACCGATTTCAAGCCATGTTCACCTAGACATTTCTTAAATCCAGATGGCACCCCTCTTGATATTTCTTGCCAATGTCCTAGTCGCCTCTTGAAGCACATGAGGATAAAGGCAGTGGTTCACAACCGACAGACATGTTTTATGGTAATGAAAAATATTGTCAAACAGTTCGTGGTAACGAACTGTAGTAAGGAGCAACCCAGCTCAATAGTAGCCAAAACTCTAAAAAACGGAATTTTGATACCAATAGTTACATCAAAAGAATCGTATTTTAATGCTGATTTTCAATATAGAAGTTTCATCAAGTTTAGTCTTACCCATCAAAAGTTACGAGCCCGAGAAAATTTGCCTTATTTTAGAAAATAGGGGGAAACACCCCCTAAAAGTCATAGAATCTTAACAAAAATCACACCATCAGATTCAGTGTATCAGAGAACCCTACTGTAGGAGTTTCAAGCTACTATCTACAAAATGTGGAATTTTGTATTTTTTGCCAGAAGACAGATCACAGATGTGTGTTTATTTGTTTGTTTGTTGTTGTTTTTTCCAGGGGCGATCTTATCGACCCAGTGGTCCTAGAATGTTGCGAGAGGGCTCATTCTAACGGAAATGAAAATTTCTAGTGCCTTTTTTAACTGACCAAAAAAGTTGGAGGGCACCTAGGCCCTCTCCCACGCTAATTATTTTCCCAGAGTCACCGGATCATAATTCTGAGATAGCCATTTTATTCAGAATAGTCGAAAAACCTTATAACTATGTCTTTGGGGACGACTTGCTTCCCCACAGTCCCCGTTGGAGGGGCTACAAGTTACAAACTTTGACCAGTGCTTACATATAGTAGTGGTTATTGGGAAGTGTACAGACGTTTTCAGGGGAATTTTTTGATTGGTTGGGGGAGGGTTGAGGGGAGAGGGTGATATGGGGGGAACTTTCCATGGAGGAATTTGTCAAGGGGAAAATAAATTTCCATGAAGGGGATTTTCATGGCATTCTATGGGCAGGATTTTCTAGCATTATCTGAAAAAATAAATATGAAAAAGTTTTTTTTCAACTGAAAGCAAGAAGCAGCATTAAAACCTAAAACGAACAGAAATTAATACGCAAATGAGGGGTTCACCTCCTTCTAATACCTCGTAATACCTTCTAATACCCCTCCTAATACATTCCTAATGCCTCTTCACGCTTAAGTATTTTTAGTAATTTCAACTATTCATTCTACGGCCTTTGTGATTCAGGGGTCGTTCTTAAGGAATTGGGACAAAATTTAAGCTTTAGTGTAAAAAGTGAGTTATTGACGAGGGGTGAAACCTTTCATATACGTAATACAAACATACGAATATAGAATTTCGTTACATAAGCTTTTAGTTCGTTCATAGACATTTAAAGGGCAAGAAACATATATGATGGTGTTGCAATAACGTCATGCATTGTATATATTATCAAAAAAAAAAAAAAAAAATAAAAAAAAAAAAAAAAAAACTAGTTTTCTTAACTGAAAGTAAGGAGCGACATTAAAACTTAAAACGAACAGAAATTACTCCGTATATGAAAGGGGCTATTCCCTCCTCAACGCCCCGCTCTTTACGCTAAATTTTTGTACTGTTTTAAAAAGTAGTATTGAGAGAAAGAGTCAAACTTTAGCGTAAAGAGCGGGGCGTTGAGGAGGGAACAGCCCCTTTCATATACAGAGTAATTTCTGTTTGTTTTAAGTTTTAATGTCGCTCCTTACTTTCAGTTAAATAAGAAAACTTGTTTTTTTTATTTAATATATGCAATGCATGACGTTATTGCAACACCATCATATATGTTTCTTGCCCTTTAAATGTCTATGAATGTAACTCCTTCACATGATTTTATCTTTTTTCTAAATTAAGGCTCTAATGTATAGTCAGCTAAAGGGTGTACGTCCTCCCCATGACCAACCAAAATAGTTCCATGCCCCACCGGAGGCTTGCGCCCTACGTTGGGATTCACGGATTTAAGGTCTGAGGTTATGTAAAAGGGAGGGAGACATTAGTACATAGATAATTCTGTTTAATTTATGTTAAAATATTAAAAAAATGAATTTTCTGGGGCTGGTGAGTAATATTCTTTTCTGGAATAGGGTTCGTAGGTCAAATAAGTTGGGGAACCACTGGTCTACCGAAACTTTTCAGCTCATAAAATTACGGCTCTACTAGTCTTTTATATCCGATTTGACCTGCTTGTCTTTTTCAGACGGACAGAATGAATGAAATAGTTTCAACTTTTTCGACTGAACAACGAGACCTGTTAGATCGAATTCGGACTGCGAATGAACACTTTGTCAACACCCAGATGACAGGATATGAACGTATAAAGGAAAGGTCTAAAGCTAGAGAAATGGAACTTCTCCAGCAAGTTCAGGTATTCTTATTTATGGTATTAAGGATCTTCTGGTAAAATACGAAAACACTGTCAACAAAAATGTACATAATTATAGTCTATTCTTCTGGAGTTTTTTTTTTTTTTTAGCAAAAGAGGTTCATTTTTTTTTTTCGTAAACATTTGATGAAGTAACCTTCAATCGACTTTTCAATCAGCTCTTCAATCTCGATTGAAGCTAATCTAACACACTACTTTTAATCAAAATGATTAAGACATTCAAACTTTCTATCAATCAACGTCAATGGTAGACTGAAGCGTCAAACAGGTTCCTAGATATTCAATCATGCTTGGGTCAATCACTGACGGAAGCTTTTGATCAGAATGATTGACCGTCTAGGACCTTCTTTAGTTGAAAAGATTTATCTGATTGCCTCAGGGTGTCGAACATGGTCGAAAAGTATCATGGTCATGGTAAACATGGAACACACAAGGGTCGCTATTTTGGACCAGTGTGCTTGAAGACTATCAATGCGGATACGCATATATGGTGGATGTTAGGAACTGACAAGAAATGTAAAATTTGTGCCAGAAAGATTGTCAAATGCCCTTTTATTGGGTAATAATTATCGCATGACATCACTTTCAACTAATCGAAGGCCTTTTCCGCCCTTTAAGTTATTTTCTCCTGTTAAAAGCTATTGAACGGTAAAGTAGTATTTTATGCCTTTAGTCAAACCGTCATCCATAGCCAATGAAAACCGCTTATCGTCAAGTAACATCAGTGATGTTAGTGATAATGAGGGAGGGGTGTGCGAAAATTATTTGAGTGATGGATCACATGAAAAATAAAAGGAATGCAAAGAAAATGGAGAAAACATTAAAATATGAATTCAGAAGTTATGAAGTGGTATTGATGAAACTGCTGAAGGTCTGGAAGATGCGGCTAGACAGTATAATAGTAAAATATTTACTGCCATGTTAATAAATGTAGAGAGTCAATGTGGACTTGTCCTAGTTAAAGATAGAAACGGGGTCACAATTATTGCTATGTAAATAGTTATAGAGGGATGGGCAGAACATTTTGAGAATGTGCTAATCCGTGACAGAGTTACAGGAAAAGATATAGAAACGAATGGTAAAGTTTACGACACCTTGGATGTGAAAGAAGATTTATTTTTTGATGAATAATTAGTGACAGTACTAAAAGGGTTAAAAAACAATATGATCCAGGTGTTGATAGTGATGTAAATGAGTTTTTTTTTAATATGGCGGTTATGAAGTTAAAGATGAATTACTGGGGCTTATGAATATGATTTTTGAAAAAGGAGAAATACCTAGCGATTTGAGAAAATTTTAATTAAACCCCTCTATAAGAAAGGTGATAAGAGTGAGTGAGATATCTGGTTACTGAAGAAAAACGTTACTTAGTACGATTATAGCCTTTTGACTTTTAGACACTGTAGATAAAGTTTTAAGAGAAGAACAGTGTGGTTTTAGGAAGGAGAGAGGGTGTTTCGACCAAATTTTCACTCTTAGATTAGTAATTAAGAATTGCCTGAGACATCAAACCCTTTTACTCCTCAGTTTTACAGATTATGAGTTGTTCGACTCAGCTGATAGAGGAGCTTTAGTGAAGCTCCTAACCTTTTATACCATACCAGATAAATACATTAAAGTGATTAGTGATTACAAGAATAACATTGCTACGATTAATATAAGAAATAAGGTTAGAGACTGCTTTCGTATTAAATCAGGAAATAAATAGTGTTTTGTTTTATCCCCATTTATATGGATCATTTGATGGACTTCGTCCTAAGGAGAACACCAAAGGCAATCTGAGGTCATGAAATCAATTAAGGAAATAAAACTCTCTTAGACTTAGATTATGCTGAATTTAAGCATCCAAGGTGAAAAAGTTCGAAAATGAACGAATATTTGGAGGTTTTGAGGATTCAGCTGCAAGAATAGGTTTGAAAATTATGGTAAGAAGACTAAGTTGCTACAAGAATAGGAATAAGTGAAGGTGAAGAGATGATATTGGGTAACGAGAAGATCGTTCAAGTGGATAGCTCCACTGACCTACATAGGGTTATCAGTAAAGACACAATGAACATGTTAGAAGTAGAATAGTGTTTTCGGGGTGCTTTTAACAGTTGAAAAAAAATTAGAAGATAAATCTGCGAACCAAGGCTAAATATCGGAAGCCTAAGTGATGACAGGGGTCAGTTATGGTTCTGAAACGTTTGCAATCCAAAAATCAGAAGAGGGTTTTCTAGATGTTTTTCAGGTAAATCGCCTACAGATTGTTTTGGGTTCCCGACTGACAGACCGTATCTCAAACAGTAAGCCGTACGCAATATGTGGTTTAATCGTGCTTCTTAGGACTATAATGAGAGAAAAGTTGAGATGGTTAGGACACGCTCTTCGGATTAAGGGGGACAGATTTCTAAAGATTGTCCTTGTTGGTCAAACATCTAGGGCCAAACAAAAAGTGGATCGTCCCCGAATAAGATGGTGGGATTTTGGAAAGTAAAGGTTTAAGGGAAATGGGAACCCCTTGTAAGGGTGTAAGGAGGAAGGCTTTGAATAGAATAATATGAAAAAACTTCGTTTTCTTAAAGAGTTAAAGAGGCTGCGTCCCAAAGTCGAACCTTAAAACGTACAGGAATTAGGTGAGGCAGTTGGGGGGCTGCCGCCCCCCCAAACCCCCCGCTTTTAAAGACTTTTGTACAGGTTTTTTGTTGTGGGGGCTACCGCCCCCCTAATCCCCCGCTCTTGGCTTCGGAAAGGTCCTCTTTTAATTAACAAAACAAACAACCTGTACAAAAGAGTCTTTAAAAGCGGGGGGTTTTAAACTGCCTCTCCTAATTCCTGTACGTTTTAAGGTTCGACTTTGGGACGCAGCCTCTTTAACTCTTTAAGAAAACGAAGTTTTTTTCATATTATTTCTGTACGTTTTTCTACAATCCATGGTGGATGTAATTTAATAATTCCTGTACTCCTCGTACAGGAATTAGGACTGCCTCTCCTAATTCCTGTACGTTTTAAGGTTCGACTTTGGGACGCAGCCTCTTTAACTCTTTAAGAAAACGAAGTTTTTTTCATATTTTGTGAAATAAAACCGCCCGATAAGGGACTTAACCCTTGACCTTAGGATTAAAAGTCCCACGCTCTACCGACTGAGCTAACCGGGTAGCTAAAAGTTAACGTGAGCTAACAGTTTAAAATAACTTTTAAGAATTTCAAAAATTAACATGGGCTCTTATGGGGAAATGGGTTTTTCTAAGATAGAAAATCGGGGGGTTAAGATTTTCCTACAAAACTTTCAAGGGCACTTACTCGGAGAATTCCGCGTCGAATGAGTCTTCGTACACCCAGATCCGATGTCGGCTGTGACCTGTAGGCGTGGCAGAAAAAAAAGAATATGAAGATTAAGTGGCTATGCGTGGTTTCTGGAAAACAGGGAAGGAGTTATCGGATCGAGCTGATCTGAAATTTCGCGGATAAGCTCCTGGGCCCTAGGGGACCTTAACTTGTGAATTTCAGCCCGATCGGACAACGTTAAAGGGGGGCTAGGGTTGGTGGGTCGAAACTTTCGGCCAGATTTTCCCCATGAAGGAAAAGTCGGAGGGAGATGAAATTTGGCAGGTTTCTTAGTTGGATCTCGGGCTACGAAATGCATCCCTCCCCATCCCTCTGCGACCACTGGAACCGAAGATCGCTTAACATTGTCGTGGTTCGCCTCTTTATAGAGGCACGAGTGTGCCTCCTTGATGGGATGGAGGAGTATCGCACGTAGCTGTGTTGGTCTCAGTTGGCTTTGTGCTGCAGTGAGTTGTTACTAGTGGTAGTTGTCTGGTTTGAATTTGGAACTTCTGGTACAGTCTCTAGTACCCACCATTCATGCGCATAGACAATGCTTAAGCGCTCTGGTCCAAAATAGTGGGTATTATGTAAATGAGACTTCTGGACAACGTTTGCAGCCCTGGCTTAGAAATTGTACAAATTATAAACAAAATAAAATGTATCGGCTGCAAGAATTCGAATGGCGTTATGTTACAAAGCATAAATGTTCTACATTTTGGAAAATCTGAATAGTTTGCATTTTGCACTTGGTTATCAAGATGATAAAGAGCTCAAAGAACCTACCATGACGTACAGGTGTCAACGTTGTATTACGAAAGCACACAAATCCTCGTGTCATGCTGTGAAAAGTCAGCTGTGTTGACTCAGAAGGCGTCATGCTATGCAACACACGTTAGTGGAAGTCAGCTGTGTTGACTCAGAAGGTGTCATGCTATGCAACAGACGTTAGTGGAAGTCAGCTGTGTTGACTCAGAAGGCGTCATGCTATGCAACACACGTTAGTGGAAGTCAGCTGTGTTGACTCAGAAGGCGTCATGCTATGCAACACACGTTAGTGGAAGTCAGCTGTGTTGACTCAGAAGGTGTCATGCTATGCAACACACGTTAGTGGAAGTCAGCTGTGTTGACTCAGAAGGCGTCATGCTATGCAACACACGTTAATGGAAGTCAGCTGTGTTGACTCAGAAGGTGTCATGCTATGCAACACACGTTAGTGGAAGTCAGCTGTGTTGACTCAGAAGGCGTCATGCTATGCAACACACGTTAGTGGAAGTCAGCTGTGTTGACTCAGAAGGCGTCATGCTATGCAACACACGTTAGTGGAAGTCAGCTGTGTTGACTCAGAAGGCGTCATGCTATGCAACACACGTTAGTGGAAGTCAGCTGTATTGACTCAGAAGGCGTCATGCTATGCAACACACGTTAGTGGAAGTCAGCTGTTTGACTCAGAAGGCGTCATGCTATGTAACACAAGTTTGTGGAAGCCACGTCTTGCATGGACTTCTTCCTTGAGACAGACCACGAAAGAGGTGTATAGAGAAGTTGACTAAGATACAAGTAGTAAAATTATCTCCTACCAGATAGAGTATAGAATCGAGTCCTTACTTATGTATTTCAATCTTTACTTATTATTATTATTGCTTATTAATTATATATTGCGTATTAATCTTCAATTATTATTATTAGTATCCTCCTTTAAAATTCTGATTATTATTTTTTAGACATCCGAAGACAAGCTTGATGATGTTATTTCTTTATTAGAAAACATAAAGAAAAAAGATTTTGTAACAATAAAAGAGCGAGTCTCGAATTCAACGGAAGAAGTTAGTGGATTCACTGATGGTGCAAAACAGGATGCCAGCAGATTTGGAAGCGATATGAATACGTTGTTAGTCGACGCGTCGAATCGAGAAAAGGATTTTGGCACAAAAATTACGAAGCTGAAAAAAGAAAACTTCGAAATTAACCATGCTATTGTCGATAGGGTGAGTTTATATTTTATTTTTAATGTTATCAGCAATTTTGCATTCTTTACATATCTATTAACAAATGAGCTAACAACATTTTCATACAATTCTAATAAGGGGGAGGGGAGATTAATGACAGAATTGCCTCTCACTCAATTGGACTATCTGTCTTGGCTTTTTCTACAATTAGACATGACTTAATACCCACAACTATTCCATTTTAAATTCAAAAATCTTTCTGTTATATTCTAGCAACTAGTTTTTAGTTTATTTCTTGAATTAAAAGGAAATAAAATGCCATGTGTAAGATCTACTCTCAGTATATAATAAATGTCCTTAAAGTACTTCGATTATCTACTAAGCTTCACCTGGTGGTTTTTTTTTTTTTTTTTTTTTTTTTTTTTTTTTATCTTCTTTTTTCGAGATGCTTATGGTGAAAAGTTTTGCAGCGTCTGCAAAATCATACACTGTTTTTATTATTTTAGACTGGGAAATGGGCCCGAAAAAAACTGAATTACTTTAAGGAGATGGAAGGTATGAAGAAAAATGTTTATTACTACGTGATCCAAACTGGTTTGGATATTAGCAAAATAAGTATTCAAAATATCAGCCACTTTCTCCGATTTAATAGTAGTCGATCCATCTTCTAAACTAATAACTCCAGGAAACTTAGACTTTTATTTTTTTTTATAAAAGAATTAATTAAAGACTTCTTTTTGCGAGGAGAACTTGAGCTTTTTCGAAAGACTCTTTGTAATACTTATGTTTCGACAATCGTATCAGTGAGGTCAATTTATTTTTCAAAATTCGAAAATTTTTAATATTATAATCAGTTGGATTCTTTAGCTGCTTTATAAATAACTGATTTTTTTTTTTCTTAACTGGTATCAAAACTCCAGACGTTATTCATGGCATTATAGGAAATTTTTCTCTGGAAATTTTATTCGTAGCAAATGGGCAACTAGAATCAAGGCAGCAATTGAAATTTCTTAGAAAATTATCAGTTGCCATATCTGTATCCTCCGTGGATATTACATCTTGCCAATCCAACAGTCTAAGGCTTTCATTCAGGTGCTTTAATGTTATTTTATTTATTAACCGTGCTTGACGTTCCTTACTTACCTGCGGTATTTTATAAGTAAAAGCTAAATCTGAAACCAACAGGAAATGTATGTAAAAATATTATCACTGAGAGAAGCAGAACTAGGTGAAATTCTTGTAGGTATCAGGCAAGTAGGAAGCAGATACGCAGAAAAGCAAGAAGACAATAACTCAACAGAAGATTCATTTGAAGCTTCTAGAAGGTCCGGAATATTGAAATCTCCGGAAAGGATAACATCTTTACTTTGAAAATGAGGTTGATGCAAAAAATCATGGAGTTTAGAGAGGAAAGACTTGACTGGAGAAGAAGGCGGTCGGTATACTACGCAAAAAAAAAACAATTCCAAGACTAATTTCAGTCACCGTTACTTCAAAAAGCATTTCCTCATGAGAACCATCCAGATTTGCAAGGCGTCGAAAAGAGGTACCCTCTTTAACTAATACTGCTAAACCACCTTGGTGCCTAGTCAATCGGTTTTTGAAAATAAATTGATATCCAGGAAAAACAACCTGAGGAGTTAGGTCTATAAGAAAGTCTCACAGAATCCAACGACATGACAAGATAGTTTATGAACTACATCAACAAGATCATCCAGTGAACTAAAAAAAAACCTACACTTTAAAAATCCTGTTCTCGCAGCACCGTACTGGGAAGATCAGAAGCTTCGAAAGGTAATTTATATTTACAATTTGGAATCTTAATCAGCCCACCATCATTTATTTCATTTCCTGCAAATTTATCATGGCTCAGGAATATCGAAAAATCAAAAAGGTTAGACTCAAGGCATCGCAGTCTATCCTCAATACAATTATCATCCAATGTACAAAATCAGAATTATGATCCGAACCAGCAGAAACTTTCGCAAAATGCACACCGTCCGAGTTTTAAAGTAGCAAAAACTACTGAACCAGTGAGAATTCGAAAATAATGAAAGAAAAAGAAACTGCTTGAAAGTAAATAGAAACGAGAGAAAGAAATGGAACATATTCATTGTAAGATCAAATGCGGATACTGAAAAATTATTGCACTCAATTACTTCATATAAACAGAAACACACACACACTCACAAAAAAGACACAAAATAAACTCATAAGAAGCTACAGATGGACAAAAAATCGCACAAGAAAAAATAGGATCGTATGAAGAGAGAAACATTACATATTATAAAGTACTAAAAATAATCTCACCAAATGAAGTGCCATTATTAATCACCGTAACTAGTCAATCTTAACCCACTGTGGAGACGGAGACTTTTTACATTCGAGCCATAAGTTACTCCCTTTTTGTTTAATACGCGTAAGATGAACCGAACCTGAATCTCGCATGTCCTTTCCCTTAAACAATAGCTCATTCCGTAGAAAATTTAGCTTTGGTGGGACATCACTGCAAATGCGAATTCCACTACCCTTCAACTTATTTACCTCACTGAGAATCGACTGAATGCTACGATCCGTGTCTAGCGATATAAAAACAGGGGCCGGTCGAACACTAGTTTTCCTATTAGTAATGTTTGAACTGCTATTTCTCGTAAGGCGATAACACTTGGTAAGAGAAATGTCCTCGGTAACTTGCAATTTGACAGAAAGAAGAGACATTATGTCACTAGTCTCTGATTGATTATGCTTTTCAGCAGGAAAACCATGAACAATCAAAGCTAATCTTCTTTCTCTCACTTCCATGTCCAAAAGCCTAAAGCCAAAAGCCTAAAGCCAAAAGTAATCGTTACTCCGCAATTTTTCTTGCTCTAGATCATTTCAAAGCTTCTTTGCTTCATCTCGTAGATTAGCATTTTCCGCTGATATTTGCCTAACTTTGTCTTGAAGGGCAACTATTGAGACAGAAAAACTATTCTGCTTTGCTAATATTTTATCCAGTAACGCCTGAAGCCGTTTCATTCCTTACTCAAACTTTGCTTGAATAACCGCCATAATAAATGTTAAAATCCGCACGTAGAAGTCTATGCTTGCATCAATTTACGCAATAGAAAAGTCCAAAACAATATCAAATTTAATCCTTTTAACTTGAAAAAGTAATCCGATTATAGGAGTATTAAATGATGTATTAAATCAAGAATTAAGCAGGGTTGCGTTCTAATCCATTTGTATTTTGATGGACTTTGTCCTAAGGAGTATAGCAGAGGCAATGGGAGAACAGGTATTCAATTAGGGAAGAGAAGTTCTCCTAGACTTAGGTTTATGCTGACAATTAAAGCATCTTAGATGAGAATGTTGGCAAAATGAATGAAATTTTTGGAGTTTTTGAGGAGTCAAGGTGCAAGAATAGGTTTGGAAATTAATGTTAAGAAGTGCTAGTGAAGAGATGACAACGTATAACGAGAAGATCAACAAAGTGGACAGCTTCACTTACCTAGATAGTATTATTAGTAAAGACGGAGGGTGGGGTGAAGATGTTAAAAGTAGAATAGCCAAAGCTCAGGAGCTTTTTCACAGCTGAAAAAAAAAATATTTTAAAAACTAGGAAGATAAGTCTTTGCACCTAGATTGGAAGCAATAGTGATAACAGTAGTCACGTATGTTTCTAAAGCATGGGTGCTCTGAAAGACGGAGGGATATTTACCAGATGTTTCCCAGAGAAATTGGCTAGGGGTTATTTTGGGTACCCGATTGGCTTATTCTATTCTAAACAGTAAGCTTTACGAAACTTACTTATTATAGGGCCATAATGAGAGAAAGGATGAATGATGACAGATTACCAAAGAGCGTCCTTGTTGGTCAAACATCTAGGGCCAAACGAAAAGCGGGTCGTCCCGAAATGGAGTGGGAGGAGGTCGCAAGGAAAGATTTAAGAGAAATAGAAGTGCTTTGGAGGGTGTAAAAAGGAAGGCTTTAATAGATTCGGATGGAGGAGGAGTAATAGCAACTTGGGAAAATAAAATTTCTTATAGAATTATCTGATTGGCTGAAGAATTCTTTGCATTATTCTGATTGCTTTAAATTAGTCCTAGATAAATCATAACATTACTAAATATCATTATAGGCATCAGTTTCGCTAACAATTGTGGTTTTCCAGACCATTAGGCATTCCAGGTTCAAAACAAATTATCTGCAAAAGATAGCAAATATTGTTTGAAGCTATATTGTTATGTGGGAAAAAATCAAACACACTTGATTTTGATTGAAGGTAAATAACAAAGACGTCTAAGGGGCTTCTGAGAATTTGTAAATTGGTATGGCTGGCGGATAAGCATCTATATCGCATTGAACTCGTAGTTAAAAAAAGGATCAAATTATTTTCGGAAAAGTGTCAGCAAGTGCCGAAATGTGTTTTGACGTCAGAATGGTAAAAATCGGAAAAGGGCAAAAACATTTCTAGAGACTTTATTCTTTTGTGTTAATGTTTGACATTTTTAGAAACTCATGCAACGTTTCCAATAATATTGTTCTGCCGCTTTGCAATTTCTCTAGTCCCCAACTTGAAGGAGACTTCTATCCTTAATTAGTCAAAAACTAGTCTTCAATAATTTAAAACAAGGACTTACGTAATGATATTTAAATCCGACTCGATATTTTACTCCAAGCTCGTCTTGGATTAGCTTAATGCTCTAATTCATGATCAAGGCTTAGATAAGATTAGATTATTTCGATGAATATTTCTACAAGTGCTGTGGTATAAATTGACGTTGAAAATATAAAAGCGAAAATTTTTTTGTCAAAAACAATTTGGGTGAATTTATACTTTTGCATCAATATTTTCTGCTTTTAAAGTACCGAACAGTGTTCCCAACTCATGACTTTCTCTGATTCCTCGTTTGCATTACTCTAGTCTCTAAATTGAAGATTTTTGATTTTTCAAAAACAATTCTTAGATAGAGTAAGGATTGACCTTATTATCAGATATGAGATTTTAAGTGAAATGACTGTTCCCATTTAGGGTCAGAAGCATTGGAAGAGGCACCTTGTTGTTAAAAAATTAAATTTTTATTTTAAAATAAAATCACAACATGTTGAATTCATTTTCACGTTTTTCTTATCCTGTATTAGAAGAACTTCTGTATTTGGATACTTTTACTGTAGTAGGTAGGTACCTTTTTAAATTCTAAAAAAATACTTGCTCCAGAGGAAGTCTCTGGTTTAGGGAGAAATTGAAAGTACGCATATTAAAGGTTTGTGACAATAAGCTTCGGCCTATTCTTTGCTCACGCTGATGTTCACACATGAGCGGTATTTGCTTTTTCAGTTTAGTTCCTAACTTTTGCAATTTTTTCAAGGAAATTCCTCTGTATCCTCGTTTATATAACTTTACATGGTATACAAATTACGCTTCATTTTTGAAAAAAAAATAGTCGGTTTCGATAGACGGTTGAATTTTCTCCACCTTTCACGGGCCAGGTATAACGCGTTAGTCTCTCTTAGTTTTAGCTTAACCTTATTTTCTTCAGGTTGCTGTCAAAAGATGTAAGGAAGGTCTTATTGAACTTGCATGGCAATTTTTTAAATAAATGATGTCTCATTTTTATTTTAATTTTTTTTTAGTTTGACTTGGTGAATTTTGTTTTAATCTACTCTTAAAAGTTTTTCCTTTTATGGCATAAAACATGGACTCTATTGTTTTATAGTGGAGAGTATTTATCAATAACGTTTAATACAACCTCACATTCATCATCATTCAATAATCATCCTGTTTTGCGTCTTCTTAGCAATAATATTCCTGATTTATGACATATATTATTTCTCTATTTTGATTTGATAGGTTGGAACAGAGGTGCGGCGCATGGGTGAGATTACGGCACAACTTGAGCTCGATGTGAAGTCCCATTTGACAACTCATGAGACGAATTGGAACGCCATCTTTGAAGCGGAAGAAAATGAATTAAGGAAGTATGGAGATGAGCAGAGCGGTTTCTATGCCACGTGTCTAAATAATGCTCAAGTAATTACCTTTTATTATGTATTATGGTCACAGCTATTCTTATACATGTTATCATAGGAGCCGCTCACTTGCCAACTTGGTAAATTCTACTAAGTGATCAGGGCAAATAATCAAACTTTCTGTAATAACTTTTGTTTGTGTTTAAAGGAAATACTTGATCCAGGCAAAGCAAGCTTTTAGAGATCAGCTCAGAGATCAGGACCCCTGAAAATATCTGAGTATTATTCACTTAGTTCAACGATTTTAGTTAAAATATTGTGGAAATTTTGTCTGGGAAACATTTGTACACTAGTGGAGACTTGATGGTTTTGACTATGTTTTAAAAATTTCTAAAAAAATTTATTTTGAAAATTTCGAAAAATTTTATAATTTTTTATGCTGTCATGTATTTATGTAGATTTTTCTAATTGGCATCTAAACAAATTATTCGCTATGTAATAATCGAATTATTTTTTGTCATTTTGGTCTGTTTTCTACACCGTGACAAACGGTTAAATATTTATCACCTATACAATTAATGCAGTTTCTGAAATTCAAGTTTAGTAATAACAAGCTTATTACTATTTATATGACGTTTTTGGACGCAACTATGCAACACATTGAGAGAGAGGCTTATGCGCTAAGTAGTAGCTCGTCACTGCTCTTGCTAAAAAGAAAAAAAAAACATATAAAAAATAAAATAAACATAAAATAAAATAAAACATAAAATAAAAAGAAACTTGGGTTAAGACCAATTCCAAGAGGTAGTTTCTCTACTCTACTACTTGCATGGGATTTACGTATCTCCTACGCTGTAAACCTTTTTTTTTTCTTCTTCTTCTTTAAGAAAGTGTTTATTAACAATTGAAGTTACTTGTCTGATATTCTCACTACCGCTCAAGATTTTCATGCGTTGACGCACTGTAAGCCGGTTTCTTTTGATTGTTTCTTTCACCTTAGCGCGAGAAAAGACAAAGAAAAAGTGATAGAATAAATGATAAATATACAGTTTGAGGTAAATATTTGCACATTAAGGGGGTGGGGTGGGGAAAAGTATTTGGACAATGTGAAGTCAGAAAACAATTCTTGCTTGATAATATGCAGAATAATTGTAGCTAACACATTTTCTTGAGTGGTAGTGGGTATATTATACAAGTACCAAATAAAAATAACGAAACCCAAGGCAAAGCTTTTTTAGGTAAATAATCACCCCACTAGGCCTAAATATAAATCAACTTGTGAAAGGTGACGACAATTCACCACGAGAAACAAAACAAGAAACGACAACAAAATTAAATAGAAAACAATTCGGTACCTCTCATAATCAATGCATAAAACTAAAAAATCCAAAAATCTGAAAAATCCAAAAATCCAAAATTTAACAAATAAAGAAAACCCATTCTTCCCATATACCCAAAACAATGGTCTTTCAGCAAACTTCGAAACTCACTCGGGTTTTAATCCTGTACAATATTCTGTGTTAAAGTATTCCAGACATTTGGACAAACATGACGCATAGAAACCTTTGATCATATAGTAACTACTCTAGGATTTTCAAACTGACTTGGACTCTTTGTATTATGCTTGTTGACAGTTAAACAAAGAAATGAATATAAAGACGACAAACGGGTATATGGTCAGTAAATGAAAACGAAGAGAAACAACAAAAATTCAACAAATATTTACCCGTATCAAACAGTTCGTGGTAATGAACTGTAGTAAAGAGCGAGCCGGCTCAATAGTAACCGAAACTCTAAAAATCGATATTTTGACACCAATATATACATCAGATGAATCAGATTTTTACACTGATTTTAAATATATGAGTATCACAAATTTGGTCTTACCCATCAAAAGTTACGAGCCTGACACTATTTGTCTTATTTTTCGAAGAAAGGGGGAAACATCCCCTAAAAGTCATACCATCAGATTCAGCGTATCAGAGAACTCTACTGTAGAAGTTTCAAGCTCCTATCTGCAAAAATGTGGAATTTTGTATTCTTTTGTCAGAAGAAAGATCACGGATGCGTGTTTATTTGTTTATCTGTTTGTTTTTTTTTCCAGAGGTGATTGTATCGATCCAGAGGTCCTAGAATGCCGTGAGAGGGCTCATTCTAACGGAAATTAAAAGTTCTAGTACCCTTTTTAACTGACAAAAAAAACTGGAAGGCAACTAGGCCTCCTTTCACGCTCATTTTTCTCCATAGCCATCGTATCAAAATTTCAAGATAGCCATGTTGTTCAGCATAATCAAAAAATTTAATGCCTATGTCTTTGAGGATGACTTAATCCCCCAGAGTCCCCGGGGGAAGGGCTGCAAGCTATGAACGTTGCTCATTGTTTACATATAGTGTTGGTTATTGGGAAGTATACAGACGTTTTCAGGGGGGATTTTTTCTGGTAATGGGAAGGGGGTTACGTGAGAGGATCTTTTCATGGAAGAATTTATCATAGGGGGAGAGAATTCTCCAGCATTGTTAAAAATAACCATTAAGAAATTAAATAGAAAAAAAAAACAAGTTTTTTTTTCAACTGAAAGTAAGGAGCAACATTAAAACTTAGAAGGACCTGAAATATTTACGTATATGAGGGGTTTCGTCCCCTCCTCAACGCCTCGCTCATTGTGCTTAAGTATTTTTACCAATTTCAACAGAGCTATTTATTCTAATTAAACGGTCTTTGTGATTCAGGGGTCATTCTTAAAGAATTGGAACAAAATGAAACTTTAGTGTAGAGAGCGAGGTATTGACGAGGGGATGAACCTCTCATATACGTAACAAAAAATATACGAATATAGAAGTTTGTGACGTAAATTTATTTTGTAAGCTACGTATGTTTATTACTAATAAAAACGTTCGTAAATAAAATGAAAAGTTCTATTGGCCTTTTTAAGTGACCATACAAATTAAAAAGCAACTAGGCCCCTTCCCCCGCCCTTTTTTTCTCAAAACCGTCCGATCAAAAGTTTGAGAAAGCCATTTAGCCAAAAATCGAAACCTGCATTAATTCAAAAACGTTCTTAAATTAAATAAAAAAATTAGTTGTTTTTAGCTGAAAGTAAGGAGCGACATTAGAGCTTAAAAATGAACAGAAATTATTCCGTATATTAAAGGGGCTGTCCCCTCCTAAATGCCTCGCTCTTTACGCTAAAGTGTTTTATAGTTTTAAAAGGTAGAGTTGTGAGAAAGAGTCAAAATTAGGGAGTTAGCCCCCTCGTCAATACCTCGGTCTCTACACTAAAGTTTTATTTTGTTCCAATTCTTAAGAATGACCCCTGAATCACAAAAGCCGTTTAAATAGAATAAATACCGTAAAGAGCGACGTATTAAGGAGGGGACGAAACCCCTTATATACGTAAAAAATTCTGTTCGTTCTAAGTTTTAATGTTGCTCCTTAGTTTCAATTGAAAAAACTTTTTTTTATATTTGACTTCTGAATGTTATTACATTAATGCAGGTTTTGATTTTGGCTCACCGTACATAAATAATTAAAACAAATTTGCATATTAACTTTACTTTTTTGGCTAAATGGCTTTCACAAAGTTTTGATTTGCCAATTTTGAGAATAAAGGGGCGGGGGACTGGGCCTAGTTGCCCTGCAATTTTTTAGTTTACTTAAAAGGTCCACTAGAACTTTTGATTTTATTTTAAGAACGTGTTTTATTAGTAATTAATATACGTAACTTACAAATTAACTTACGCAATGAACTTTTATATTTGTATTTTTTATTATGTATATGAGGGGGTTTTCCCCCTCGTCAGTATCTCTCTCTTTACTCTTAAGTTCGAATTTGGCTCCAATTCTTTAAGAATGAACCCTGAATCACAAAGGCCGTTTAATTAGAGTAAATGGCTCTTATGAAGTTAATAAAAATACTTTAGGGTAAAGAGCGAGGTATTGAGGTGGGGACAAACCCCCCTTATATACATAATAATTTCTCTTGTTTGATATTGACCGTTGAAATATTTCTGTTGTATTGGTTTATTGAGACTCACTGTGATCAGTGACTCCTTATAAAAGCATATTTCGGCACTATCAGTGACGGGGATATGCAAGTGCTTATTGAATTTTAGGACAGTGCCGCCCTGTGGTTTAACTTAAGTTTTATAGTTATTTTATATGATCAAAAATACATATTACGTCTAAAACAATATTTAATTCGATTCTGAAGTATTCCATTTAATTCATAATAATGTTCTATTAAATTATTGTGTACAACTGTATAAAATACAATTTTTCTTACTTGACTGTAGAAAAAATTCATTTTTTTCTGGGAAGTGTAAAATTATTTCAGAAGCATTTGTAATTTCTGATGATGCTGACAAAAATGGGGTGAGGGGGAGGGCTCTTAATCCAATAACATGCTAGGAGTGACAAACTCGTCTAGAACGGACTTTCTAATCCTCTCAAGTTTTCCGTAGATTTTGGTGCTGAAAATACATCTTAGCTCCAATATATTTTATCAAAAACATTTATGGATAAACAATGTATTTCTTGACACCTTTTTAAAACTGTGTCACTTTAAACATTTGTTAAATTTTTTTTTAGGCTCAGTCCAACTCCTTGCATAGTACAAGACAAAATCATGAAAGCCTTATTGAAGAGCAGAGCTCAGATTTTAGTGGATTTGTTCGGGAACGTCAAGAAGAACTTGAACGTCACTGTTCCTCATTGAATGACCTAACCCAATTTGTGAATGTTGCATTCCGCTCAAGAAAGGAAGAAGTGGAAAAATTCTTAACTGAGGAACTTGCCCGTGATGTGCCTACTGGTATTTTGCTCTCTTTCCTTGATTTTTGTTTATTACCCGTCCTAATAGTGCATCGTGTATTGAAATTGGATGGAATATCCAAAAAACAAACTTAGGTTAAAAAACATGGCCTCTCTATTGACCCAACCTGCGAATATTCCACCGGTTAATATTAAACCCATAAAAACTTAGCTTTGGAATTGCCATCGTTTTCCCATTTATTGGTCATTACGGCCACCATTGTTGTCAATGGCATTGTCATTGCCATCATTGTCATTTAAATATGTCAAAGATGCCTCTACTAAGCTTTCTTCTCCAATAACCTTTCCATCCTTTCAACTCTACCTCCTTCAATCTTCATACGAATTGTCACCGGGAATTTTATTAAGTTAACCAATATTCGTGTTCTGTTTTGCATGAGTCTAATGCTGTACTGCTCGAACTTTACCCTGGTTGAATTGTATATTGGTTTGGTTTTGGTTGGGCTGGTTTTGTGGGTTCAGTTTTGCTGGGTTGAGATTTAATTAAGCTGAATTCTGTTGAGTTTTGCAAAGGTAAATTTTGCTGCGGTGATCATATATGCCACAAAACATCTTACGAAGGTGCAGCATTTCTTTGGTAGTGTAGCTGTCTTTGGTAATCAAAAGATTATTAATGCTAATTTTTACTAACGAAAAGTGTTACCAATTTAAAGAAGTAGATTTGCGCATTTATTTTAACATTTCAACGTGGCAACACTGATCAAGATTTGATAATGCCCTAAAGTCCTCATGGCTTGGGATTCTAGCGATTGATAAAGAGATATAATGTTGGAGTATCATTCCTTTGAAGGTGTAGTTGTCCTTGGTAATCGAAACATTGTTAATGTTTGAATTTTTACAGATAAAAAAGTTTTATCAGTTCAAATAACTAGTTTTGCATATTTAATTTTACGTTTCAATGTGACAACACTGATCAAATTATGGTAGTGCCCTAACAAGCTCATAATTTTGAAACAACCCAAAGAAGCAAAATACATGCAATGAATAATGACACAAAAATAAATAAAAAAAATGCTACAAATGTGTTTTAGTTTTATGCCCTTAGTATTTTAAAATTAGTTTCGTTTAGTCATATTCCACTGCTACTACTACTACTACTAGCAACTCACCGCAGCACCAAGGCACCTGAGGCCAACACAGCTACGCAAGCTCCTCCTCCATCCCAATTTATTCAAAACCTCCCTTTTTACACCCTCCCAGGAATCGTTATCAAGTTTCAGATTAAAATAATACATTTTAGACAAAAATTCAAAATTCTTTTGTAACAAAAGGAGTTACAAGAGCTAATGTCCCACCCTGTATAAACATCAATATTTTCATTACTCATATCTCAGTAAAATTTTTGAAAATCGTAGTTTTCACCTATGAATAGAAGTAACTAATGTAACAAGACACAGGGAGTAAACAAAGACACAGCAAATAAAAGACACAACAGATATATTTGTTAATTTAATGTCCTTGGTATTTTAAGATTAGTTTTATGTGAATCATATTCAAATCATTAGTTGTATACATACAATATATCTTGCATTTAATTATTCTCGGATATTCGTAGGAGTAGTAGCAGTATAGAAGTAACGACGCTTCTTAAGGCCCTAAGTTAAGGCCCTTGTGTAGTTAAGACGTCAGTTAAGGCCCTTGTGTTGGCCCTACAGTGTGTTGCTAAGGTGAAAAAAGTTTCGTTAAAGTTACAAAATCTAAGAATTCCTGAAAAGCCTCAGAATTCTCCCTACTCTGGAAAACTAAAACTCAGAAAGAGGAGGGGGTGTTTATACATAAATATGGAATTCTGGTTCGAATTCTGGGTCCCGTATTACCAAGCTGAGGTCAAGGATGAAAATACAATAATTGGTTCGTGATGTATTACTTTGACGTGATGTGTTCTTTGAGGAAGTTTTGAATCAACATTCAAACAATACATTTTGAAACCAAATTCAAAATTTATCTATGAATAAATAGAATTATAAGAGCTATCGTCCTGCCCAGTGTGAATTACAATGTTGTTGTTTTTTTCAGGTCAGACGCCTCAGCGTCGGGAGTTTTCATATCCACGAGTTTTGGCTCAGACTTCTCCTCATACTAAAATTTTGGAGCGATTTAAGCTTGAACTCCAAGAAAGCAACGATGTTGACAACTTTGCTGTTCCAGAACCCAGAACAGGAGGCCCGATGGTATTTTCTTTTTTCTTAATATATATGGATGTATATCGTTTACACTAGCCCTCCAAATCGCATTTCATCAGAAGGAAATTAGATTTGGAATTTGAATGGTTTGTTACAATGATCTGGTGGGATTTAAACTTTAAATCTTAAAAAGTGACGATTTTGGCAACTTTGCTGTTCCAGAACCCAGAACAAGTGGCCTGGTGGTTTTTCCCCCTTTTTTTTAATTGGCACAGTAACGAGCCCACCCAAATTTACTTGAAATCTAAGAATTGGCAGTGTTAACAACTACTCTGCTCCCAGTCCAGAACAGGTGACTCGATGAATTTTTTTCGTTTTTTTTTTTTCAAGTGACGAATTGCGTGCAAATTATGTTTAATCTAATGCAAACCCACTTGATTGCCTTCGAGTCCAACCAAATTCTGTCCCCGTTTTGCATACAAGTCCAGTGGACATTCTTTGTCACGAGTCAACCCAAAAATTTCGTTCATTCTCATTGCAATTTCAGGGGGCTTTCCCGTAGGCAAAGCTCATGTAATATGAAGAATTCCAGTTGCAAAATTGTCTGCAAGTCCTGTGGAAATTCTTTGTCATGAATCAACCCAAAAATCTTGGTCATCCCTATTGCAATTCCAGGGGGCTTCCCCCGTAGGCAAAGCTCATATAATATGAAAAATTTCAGCTGCCAAATTGCCTGCAAGTCCTGTGGACATTCTTTGTCATGAATCAACCCAAAAATCTTGGTCATCCCTATTGCAATTCCAGGGGCTTTCCCCGTAGGCAAAGCTCATGTAATATGAAGAATTCCAGTTGCAAAATTGTCTGCAAGTCCTGTGGACATTCTTTGTCATGAATCAACCCAAAAATCTTGGTCATCCCTATTGCAATTCCAGGGGGCTTTCCCCGTAGGCAAAGCTCATATAATATGAAAAATTTCAGCTGCAAAATTGCCTGCAAGTCCTGTGGACATATCCAGTCATAAATTCTATGTGGGGTCTCCAATCGCCTTCACATGGCCCACAAAACTGACACACTATTAGAATTAACATTATTCCATGCCTATCAACCTTAGTTCTACCCTAGGATGGATGGATAATAGACTATCTATCAACAAGTGAAATGACATCATTTTTATAATATTCTGAAAAAGGCTTTGCCTGTCAGACTGTCTGTCTTGACTTTTTTTTTCAATTAGCCATGGCTCTCAGCTTTTTCCTCCTAGTTGACCAAGTTGATTTTAATTCAAAGTCGAATATTTAATCATATTCAAAATCTGCAGAATATTTTAAAGATTCTTTGAGTGACTTAGACTTAAGGTGTATATTCGATGGGAAACAATTAATTTTACGACAATTCTGCAGCTCTAAACCACACAAAAGGGACGCACACAAAAAAATATTTACACCAAATTTCAAAATTGTAATTCAGCAGATTCTTTTCAGCTGGCTAAATGCCAGCTTTGGAATGATATCAAAATTGCATTTTTTCGTTGATAGGAAAATCATAGGAGAACGGGAAACATAACATACAAAAACTATATTGGAATTAATTTAATTGAACAAAAGAATTAATTGCAAAGTTTTTCTTCTATTCCTCTTTTCTTTTTGTTTTCTTGTTATCTTCTTTTCTTCTTCTCTTCTCGTTTTCTTCGTCTTTTCTTCTTTTCTTCTTCTTTTTTTCGGTCGATAAAGCCTTCCAGACGGGATGATGCGGTATTTGGGCATTTTTTAGATACTTTTTTCTCTTCTTAACTAACAAGTTTACCTATCAGTTGAATATCAATGCAATTCATTTTAATTATAAGGGGTAAGGCTTTGCGGTCTAAGAAATTCATGTAATTGTGCGGTCAACTCTAAGTACTGTGTTATAATATCCTGGAGGGATTTGGACTTAAAATCCAAAGAAACGACGATGGTCCTTTTCTTGTTCTTTTTTCAAGATACAACCCACCTTTGACATTTTTTTGGAGGGGGGAGGTGTATTTTTCAATAATTAGCATGAGGGCAAATATCTTTTTTCCTGTTTTATTCGATGAAAATACCAAAAAAGTTCACTTTTCAATGAAAATACCTAAATACGGTATTTTTGGAAAATCTTGGGGGGAATCAGAGGGGGGCACATACTCCCCCAATGGACGTCACTGCTTGTACCTATATCAGAACTAAAGTATCTTAGATCTTTGAGGTTCCATCAACCAAGAGTCCCTGTTATTCAGAAACGACTCCATCAATTTGATCATGGAGTTGTACCAACTTTCTCTATGTTTATTGAAGTCATTGAGTGGGTTTTAGTCTTGGCACACACGGGCCAAGTTTTGTTCTGCCTTTCTTGTTAATTTTTCCAGTCCTTGAGTGGGGTGCGTCTCAGGGTCAAATTAACGAAGGTGTGTGGAGGGCACGGTTGGACCATAGTAGTTGTCTTTGTTTGATTACTGAAGCTAAGTTACAGTCTCTATTTTTTAATGTAGAAAGGTATCCTATATGAAAAGCATTTAACCTGAAGGGAATTAAACATGAAATATACATAAATGTTAAAAGGAGAATTACATTGCAAAAATAACGTTCTTGATGGGTATTGCTATGAAAAAAATCCCTCTATATTCCAAATGTCCTAAAAAAGAGGGATGGGTTTTAAGAGAATAAATCCCTCTCCTTCCTCCCTTCCTTTGCCCATGGAACGCCAGTGCCTAAATAGTTTGCCTTGAATATGGCTGAAAAGCACCAGTTTTACTCTTTGTTGTCGTCTGTATTCCTTGATTATAAAAAGAATGGGAACATCATAAGGAAATAAAATCAAGTTCGTTTCTGAGAAAGATAATCAACATGACTTAGTCTTACCTGAAGCCGAATTTTACAGCTAATTATAAGAGTATAAATAAGCCCCTAGGTCCCAGAAAAATGCGTCAACGTAAATAGGCCATATTTAAAAGCTGCAACTGCTCTGGCCTTTCGAGAGGGTAGTGAATCTCTGCTGCATTGTATGCCCTGCAAAATGCCCCGAAGAGAATAGGCCAGATTTTAAATACTACAACTGCTCTGGCCTTTTGAGATGATAGTGAATCTTTCCTACATTATATCGTCAGTCGGGTATCAAAAGGACGTATCTCCGTAATTGTAAATTTTCAGAAGAGCAAAAAAGCCTCATAGCTTTTTTATTCCCCGTCTGATAACCGTAAAACCAAAAAGGGATTGATAAGTATTGATTTACGTATTGATCAGTTTTTGTTTCACGGTTATCAGAGGGAAAATAAAAAAGTTTTCAGGTTTTTTTGCTCTTCTGAAAATTTACAGGAGATACGTCCTTTTGATACCTGACTGACGACATGGTCCTTTTTCTGACCCTTTGATCTTAGTTAAAGATTTTTTGTAAAATTGATTTATGTTTTATTTCAGAAGGCTATTGATTTGAATGCAGAGAAGAAATCTGCATCAGTGTCAGACTTGACAGCGATTAGTGAAATTAAGCTGCAAAGATCAGTGTCTATGGTCGAAGCAAAAAGCGAGGTAACTCTTCTCTTTTTTAGGATTTTTTTTTTCGAATTAAGAAAATTTTAGGCAACTTCCTGTTTCATTGGTGGCTGCGAGATAAAAAGGAATGTATTTCTAAGGCGTAGCCCTACAACGGAGTATTATTATATAATATACTAACGTTATCTTGCTGATTTATAACATATAATTTTAAGTATTAGGGAAATTACAGGTCTGGATTAAGGAAGATCTTAAGGAGGAATAGTAATTTTCTAATTAGACTCACGTTTTACATTTTAATTCGGTGGCTTCCAGATGAGAATCATGGCATGGGCATGTTCATACACTTCATCTTGGAGGGGCCACAAATTGGAAAATACGGCAAAAAAAGTGATCTACTAACAAATTGTAAGAAATTATTGAGATTTCGTAAGGGGATGGGCGAGGACCCCAAGGCCCCACTTAGATGGATACCTGTCCTTGAACAAGGCGTAGTCGCATCAAGTAGGCCGTTATTAAGATCTGTACTGTATGTATTGTTTTAAGAGTAACAATGCTATAGTAAAACTATACTGATATTACTGCCATGTTATGTAAAGATTGATAATGATACTTTAAAGCGAAGTTGTTAGATACACTAGTAAGCTCTACTAAATAGTGAATTCATAGTTTGCTATTTTAGTGTATTTGCTTTCATGTGCTTGCCATGTTTCGCCGTTTTTTTTAGATAGATTAATCTTGTTGGACTCTCATATAGAATTTTTTTCTTCTTTTTGTTCTAAGTGACTAAGTGACTACTCCATCCAACTTATATTTAATCAGATGCAAGTCATTTTCAAAATTTGAATAAAATGTTATAATATTCATGAGTGACTCAAACCTGAAATCCAACGGAACGAAGGAGCTGACAGCTCTTTCTTTCCAGAACATTGAGTGAGTTTTTTGTTATTCATTTCGTTTTTCTAAGCAAATAGTGTATCTGCGGGCACCAATTTGGTTCTTGAATTTCCAGCTCCAGGATTTGTCCAGAATTTTCTAGAAATTGTCCAAAATTTAATTCTGAAATGTAATTCCTGTAATAAAGTATGGATCCACCGCAATATTTGCAAAATTTCTTGTTTACACTGTGAAATTTTGCTTCAGTGTTACGTTGTATTTTCAGTTGTCATCACAGTCAGCCTGTTAATTAAAAATGCTGTTAAATAATATTTATTACGAAAAACGATACAAGGCGATGAAAACAGAAAGTAAGAACAGGTATTGACAAATTAGTATTCCTATAATAAATTATAAAAAACGACTTAGCCTATCAGTTTTAGCTTTCAATTAGCCCTAAATTTACTGTCACTTCGACTTAATTAGCACCCTTCACCATCCAGACGTTATCTCTTAAATCTTGCAAATATTCTAGGGCAGTATCACTTTTTCATCAGTGTTGCCACGTTGATCCTGAAAATAAATAAGCACAGATAATTTTTACCGGTGCAACTAATTAAGCGCATTTAATTATTCCCTAATAAACCGAGAATTCAATTTCCGGTTTTCCTAATTTTTCTAAGATATATATCGGGGTGTAATTTTTTTTTTAACAAATTCAAACAATCGGATCTCATTTAACAGCTCCGTAGTACTTTCAACCCTCAATTGTATAGCCAGACTGCAGTTGATAAGTGGGAATAAGTTTCTTGTCTTTGTTCATTTAATTGTTTTCCTTTGTATTTATTCGTTTTTATTCTTCTATTTATTTGGTTTTATTATTTTGCTTATTTATTCTCGTTTGTTATAAAAAAATCTTTCACTGCTTACATGCCTGAAGTAGGGCAAGGTTTTTTGTTTTGTTTTTTGTTAAGGAATATTCTTAATATACTTATCAGTGTTCGGACTCGCCTATAAATTCCAATAAATTCCTATATTTTAATGCACTCCTATAAAATGCCTATATTTTGGATAAAATCCTATTATTCCTATATTATCGGCTGAAGAGCACTAAGAACATTGCTCAGGATTTTCAATTTTCTGTCTTTTGGTGTAGATTGATAATTAATTACAACTGTTGAGCTTTTTGAACTTAACTAATGCTTTGTGTTGGGCTTAGTAAGCTGCTTCTGCCTGGGCTATGCTGTTGTGTTGACTTAGTAGCCAATGTTTTGTTTTTTGTCATGTTGGGCCTGTCTGAAATGAGCGAATATCAGTATATAGGCTAGCAGTCTCTGCTTAAAGAGACTGGAGTTCTTGCGACTTATGTGTTTCCTGGCTGAACGCTGGCTGGCTGATGTGAATACGGCCCAGTTATTCAAATGGGCTATTCTAAGATAGTTGCTAATCGAGGGAAGTATAAAAGACGTGCACTGGGTAGGCTATATGCTACATTCTGTGATTAATCTGTCCTTTATCTATCTGGTCTTTATCCCCTTCTAAAGAAAAATGATGTTAATCAGATTCGGACTTTTTATTTCAGATATTGTAAATTTTTACTTTATCTCCCCCCTTGGTATAGCAATGGTAAGATAATTCGTAAGTTTTATGTCCCTGATATAAGTGCAAAGTTGGCCCTCCTGCATAGAAGATTGTCGGAATAAGCTTTTTATCGTTTATCGCCTCATCATCCTTTGGTCCGTCTGTTCGGTTAATCTCATTGTAGCATAGTGTTTTTATGGCACTTGGTATTAACCAAGTGACATATAGCAATCGCAAATTCTGTCGGTGTGTTTGTCTGTCGGTCCTGGTTTTGCTACTTTAGGCACTTCCAGGTAAGCTAGGACGATGAAACTTGGCAGGCGTATCAGGAACTGGACCAGATTAAATTAGAAATAGTCATTTTCCCGATTTGACCATCTGGGGGGGAGGGGGGGGGGCCGTTAATTCAGAGAAAATGGAAAAATGAAGTATTTTTAACTTACGAATGGTTGATCAGATCTTAATGCAATTTTATGTTTGGAAGGATATCGTGTCTAGAGCTGTTATTTTAAATCCCGACCGGATCTGGTGATATTGGGGGGGGGGAGTTTGGGGTGACCTAAAATCATGGAAAACGCTTAGATTGGAGGGATTGGGCTGAAACTTGGTGGGAAAAATAAGCACAAGTCCTATATACATGACTGACATAACCAGAACGGATCCGCTCTCTTTGGGGTATTTTTTTTTTTGGGGGGGGGGGGTTGATTCTGAAAAATTAGAAAAAAATGAGGTATTTTTAACTTATGAACGGGTGATCGGATCTCAATGAAATTTGATATTTAGAAGGATATCGTGTCTCAAAGCTCTCATTTTAAATACCGACCGGATTTGGTGACATTGGGGGGGAATTTGGGGAGACCTAAAATCATGGAAAACGCTTGATTGGGATCGGGATGAAACTTGGTAATTTATGTGACCATGCATCCTACGCCATCTACCACAGATCTGATCCCGAGGACTTCCGAATCCTATATTTGGCCTATATTTGGGCCGGGAAATCCTATAAAAATAGGACAGAGCCTATAATTTGAAACGAACCAACCTGTCCGAACCCTGTATTAAGTATATAAATTGTTAAATACGAACTAAGATATATTTGTTTTGTTAGATATATATTTGTTAAGGCATGTTCTTGCTGCTCAAAATTGACCTAGATTACCTAAGATATGTAAAAATCAAATTGATCAATTTAATTGACCTTACCCACCTTGGACACCCTGTGAAAACCTCATTTTGTAACTATTCAGTGTTTTTTATATTACTAAACAGAATGAGATAATTTTGATTCAAAATAGATAGATTGGTTACAAAAAAGGTTGATAATAAGATATGAAGCAACAGCTTAAATATTGGGTAGCTGTAATGATAGCAAAATGATTTTAAAATATAAATCGTACACCATTAGATATAGATTAGCATAAAGCAACGTACTAAGATAATACTACATAAGATAAATAATATACTATTATATTCTCATATTTAAAATTTGAAAATGGTCAGACTATTGTTTAAAGAGCAATATATAAAAATGTATAAAATTAAAAAGAAAACTTCATTCCAGTTCTCAATTTGACCTCATATTCATGCATGAATTTGAAATAGAGGTTTCTTTAGTATAAATTTTTCATTCTAAGATTTCCTTCTAATTATCTTCACTACGTTTCATTAACACTAACTACGTTTCATTGTTTAAGTTCTATAGCAGCTTTGTTGGTCGGAAAGAATGTTATTGAAGATCGATCCAGGTATTTAAAACAACTTCTTGTAGGTTGTTTTATGTATGAACTAACTTGCCTTAATTAGAGGCTTCATCTCTATAATTTTACACTAGTAACAAACATTGGTTTTACCAATTTTACCCTGTTTTTTTTCTAATTTAACTGCAATATCAGTGCAGTTTCTGCTGAATCATTCATCGGGTTTCGGTTTGTCTCACCCCCCCCCCCCGCCTCTAAAAAATAACAAAATGTCCTGATATAACATTTTTGATCTTAATAGTGTTTCATTTATTTTGATAATAATGAACTTGCGTTACTAAAATTTTTGCTAAGTAAATTACATTGGTTTTACTGATATTATTGTATTTTTAGTCTAATTTAACTGCGATTTTAGTGCAGTTGTTTACTGAATAGTCAATCGTGTTTCAGCTTTCCTCCTGTGTCTCCCCCTCCCCCTTAAAGAAAAACATCCGCCTGAAATGACATTTTTGATCGTAGTGGCGTGTCTGTCTGTTTTTTATTTGTTTGTTGTTTTTTTTCAATTCATCTCCGTTAGTAAAATTTTTGAATCTTCCCCTTAACCTTGCTCTATCATAAATGCTACCCATGATTTCATTCCGACTCGTTTGATCTAACTTCATCCTATGAAAGTTCATAGAGATAATTTTTTATTTTGTTTTTAGTTAAAGCCGTGCTTTCGTTAAATGTAATTATTTAAAAATTTTCTATAAAAAATTACTATTGCAGACCTTTTTTGAGAAACATTTTTTCTTGAAGTTTTATGATTAATAAATTTGATTAATAAATCAAATCCATGCATTTATTCACTTATTTTAACCTGACTATTTCCTGTAGGAACTAATAGAAAGTGACGACCATCGACCAGAAGAACCCAAGTTACGGTTGTACGACTCCTGGGGACTACCCCCACTCCTAACTACGACCACATCTACCCCAAAACCTAAACTAGAAAAGCGGCTGTGTAGAGTGGTTTGTACTCGAGGTGGGTTTCTCTGGTTGATGGTTGATGGCTTTGCTACCGCATGTGAATGAGAACCTTTTTTACCCTACTAATAGTGAGGTTGGATGATAGGCAGATCGTTAGGGAAGCTTAATGTCTGATATCCTCACGGGGCACCAAACTAAACTTAATAATGTCTCATTTTTCTCGCTTTTATATATTTTTCAGTCTAAAACCATTTTTACTAACCCAAATCCACTGAAATGGGGATTTTCAGTAATTATTTTTCATTATAACTTATTCTGTGTCTAGATTACTTTAGTTTTTTTTTTTACTGTTATTTTATGTTCAGTTTTCCTTTTTACCATTTAAGTGAGAATGTGATTCTTCTTTTTTTTTCTTTTTTTTCTTTTTTTTGTTATATTTTGTTTACTAATACATTTTAATAATATTATGTAAACACATTTTATTATATTATTACATTTAATTAATTTATATTTTATTTCGGAGGAGGTCTCGGCCGAAATATTTCCATTTCTCTTTTTTACACTATTGAGACTACTTTAGGAAAAACTTTAAGCTGCTCAGGTCCTAAAATAGGTTTTTCAGACGTCAAATTGATTAAGTCCACATTATACATCTTCGTATTCTTACTGTCAAAGCACTAGAATGAATCTTGACTTTTTAAATTCTTTGAAATATTCTAAAAAAATTGCTATTAATGATGAAATAAATTAGTGTCACCAACTATTAGACTGTGTTTTTAGCTAAAAACTTTAGCTAAAATGTGTTTTGAAACACACGACCGAACACAAAAAAAAACATAAATATTTCCTCTACTTCGTACATCAATTTTAAAACAAGCAATGTATCATATTTTGAATTCTTACCATCGTTTGTTTTGTGGACTCGATCAACCTGACTTCTGGACGGATAAAATTGAAAAGCTTCCATACATATTTATATTAAATTTAAATCATAACAACTTAAACACGATACTTAGAAATTGATTGGGTTTGTCATTTTAGAGGTTTTAGATCCCCCCCCCCTCCATGAGTGTTGGCTTTAAGACCAAGGGACAAGGGGGAAGGATGTAAAATTATAAACGAGGAGGTTTAAGCTACTATTTTTGCAAAGAGGGGATGGGGTATAAATATTATACCTGGGATAGAAGGTCAATTTGGCAGGGTTTTATTTATCTTGATTATAATTATCTAACGTACTTAAAAAGCTTAATTAATTCTGTACTTGATTAGTCTATGTTTTTTATTGGATTGTTGTAGTTGCTATATCAATTAAATCATAGGTTCGGTACCTGAGAAGAGGGGGGGGGGTGAACATTAATTTTCCAAGGGGGCTAAAGTATTGTTCCTGAGATAAAAGGTCTGATACGTTGGGGTCTTATGTAACTTCATTATACTTCACAAGGCTACTGAATTCTTTACTTAACAAATCTTTTGTGCATTTGAGTGGAACAGTAGCTATATCAATTAACGGACAGTTCCGATCTGGAGAAAGGGGAGGAAGGATTTTGATCAATGAATTTTGGGCCACTGTATTTCTAGGTGGAGGGGGAGGGCATAAAACCATACATAAGATAAGAGGGCAAATTTTGTACGATTTTGCCCAGTTTCATCTTGGAAGCTGGCTTCTCTGACTGGCTTCGTTCTCTGAATTGTCAAATTATTTGGACGAGTGACACCAATTTCGTTTTATGAATATGAATATTGATGCTCGAAATACGTAGAAAAGATGGAATGGAGCCACAGAGGCTGCCAGAGAAATATCTATGTAAATCTACATCTAAATATCTATAAATCTAGAACTCTATGTAAATGCCACATCTCTAAGGTTATGTCAATTCATACTGAAACAAATTACAAATTCTTAAAATCGCTGTATTGATATTTTCATATCCGGGTAGTGTTTCATTCAGAATTCATCTTCTATATATATATATATATATATATATATATATATATATATATATATATATATATATATATATATATATATATATATATATATATATATATATATATATATATATATATATATACACTTAAAGTGGAGAGATCAGGATGACACTTGGTGGGAAGAATAAAAGCAAGTCCAAGATACGTGACTGACATAACTGGAACGGATCCGCTCTGGATCCGATGACATATTGGGCAGTTGGGGAGGGGGACTTTCTTAAAATCGCTGTATTGACATTTTCATATCCGAGTAGTGTTTCATTCAGAATTCGTCTTCTTTATATATATATGTATATATATATATATATATATATATATATATATATATATATATATATATATATATATATATATATATATATATATATATATATATATATATATATATATATATATATATATATATATATATATATATATATATATATATATATATATATATATATATAAATAAAAACCGTAAAATTCTAAGAATTTTACGGGTTTTTGCATAATATGTCTTGGAATTGACTTTTTTTAATTAAAAAGTATTTTGAAACTCAGTTTCCAAACATAATGAGCCTTTTGTTCCCATTTAATCCTTCATTCTATGGGGATTATCTGACTAGTTTACAAAAGAAATTTCCATTTGACAGGTAAAAAGGAAAAGGAAACACAGCATAAATATTAAACCTGGTAGACAACATCTACCAGGGAATTGGGATTTTGGAGGAAATGAGCGTCTATGAAGAAGCTGTAGAAGATCCAGGACCATCTGGAAACAAGAGGGTGAATGTTTCATTTGCAAGGGTGTTAAAGACATGTTAAACACGAAATTGTCCATTTTGTTTAGATCGATGTAAGGTATCTGAAAGAAATGCCACGAGAATTTTAATTCTAGCTACTCTAGAAGTACTAAATCTTTACCTGTTAAGTACAAAGTCTCGAAAATATCATTACACCACAGAAAGCAAATGTTCAGAGAACAATTTATTAAAGAAAAAATTTGGTGAAGTAAATATTCCTGAAAAAGAGCCCCTGGTTGTCCATTGGGACGGTAAAATTTTACCTGGTGTTTTAGAAAATGAATAATTTGATTGAGTAGCTGTTACAATTTCGTATGGCGAGAAGGAACAGTTGCTGTGAGTTCTTTTAACAAAAAACAGGTCTGGAGAGGAGCAAGCCATATTCGTAAATGAATGTTTACATGAATGGGGTCTTTCTAACACCGTCAATGCTATGTGCTTCAACAATACAGCATTCAACACCGGAAGACTCAAAGGAGCATGCGTCGTACTGGAGTAAATGTTAGGAAGAGAACTGTTATATCTAACTTGCCGTCATCCTATCTCGGAAGTTCTGTTAAGAGGCGTATTCGACACGAAAATAGGATCCAGTCATTTTTAAGAGATTCATCTCTACATGACCCAAGATAGACAGAGGAAAATACACAAGTATCAGTGACAATGCAAAAGCAGCTAACTCCAGAAGTAATTGCAAATGTTGCTGCTGAACTCGAATCAAAATTAACTGATAGCCATCCCAGGGATGACTATAAGCAGTTAGTGCAGTTGGCTGTGGTATTTATCGGATCTTTATACGGCAATGCTATGGGTTTTAGAACTCCTGGAGCTATTCATCATGCTGGCTGAATGGAAAAGGCTATTTACTGCTTTAAACTGTTCATTTTTCACTATCCACTTAGAATGTCCGAAGAACAAGAAAGTTCTGTGCGTGCCATATCTCTTTTTCTAGTTAAAATTTATTGTAAAGCCATGTTCAATGCACCAAAAGATCATGTTACACCAAAGCAAAATTTAGATATTTTGCATAGTCTGCTAGAGTATAAAAAACAGGACAACGACATAGTAGAAATAGCCCTAACCAAATTTTTGAACCATTTGTGGTATTTGAACGAAGAGCTGCGTTCAAATACCTTTAGTTAATAGTAAAGGTATTTGCTATTAAGTTCTTTGAAGAACAAAGGTATTTGCTTTACTTAATAATAGTAAAGGTACTAACTCAAATACTTTAAAACAGTGATGGACACTGAGTCTTTCTCTTTATCCCCTGGGCGACTTCCATTCAAAAATTGTACTTAAAAGAGGGATGAGTTTAATTAGTCCTGTATTTTAATTAGTTGTTCAAATACCTGAAAAATGGTGGGATCAAAATTATCTTTTTTTGATCCCACCATTACAGACGATGAAAAGTTGTTAATGGCTAATGATTTGCTCGGTAGCACCAATGAACCATCAGAGTACACTAGGGTTGTAAACCCAAAAGTCAGGAAAGAAAAATTAAAACAGGTAGTTGATGGAGGAATGGTAAATTTAGTAACCAAAGAAACGAATACATTATTTGACCAATTTAATATAAAAACAGATTTCCTCTGACAACATCCAAACGCAATATAACATCCGTATCTTTTTCGGTTCTATTTTGTGTGTATTATATACCTGACTTATATATTTTAAAATAAAAAGTGTCATTAGACTTATAAGTATTGCTTTCTTTTATTATATTTCTGCTTTAAACTAAAAAATATGCCAAAAAAGCAATATTTATCACTTAATAACAAAATACACAAAGTGCACTCTGAGTGTTGCCAGGTCACGTTTTTGGGGCTAAATACCGTTGTAACTCGGTTTGACTTAAAATAACAACAATTATGTATAGAGTATAAATTTTGAAGAACAATATGGACTCTTTTTGAGATATCAAACGGGTTTTTATTATCTACGGTTCTGCAGTTGTGGCTCGATGTGTCAGCTTTTTGGCCAAATTTTTTAATTTTTTAACTTTGAGCACCGAGCGACACTGGTTAACGTCATTTAATCCAACTCAAATTTTGGGTATCTCAATATCTGGAAAGGGGAATCGTTTTGTGGGGTTGAGACAAACAAAATTACGAAATTTTTCTCCCCTCTATGAGATCTGATCACCCTAGTCGACATTCACCGGTGAATCTTTGAAATTCCTTGTTCTCTGCTTGGGTTCAATTAGCTTTGCGAATCAGCTTTTTCAGTCTTATGTAAGCTTTGATGGTAATAGTTAGGTTTTGTTGGGTTTGGTTATATTAGGTCGTAAATCTCCGAAATGGCTTATAAACCTCATCTAACGTAGCCCAACGTAACCTAACCTATCGCCATCAAACCTTGCATAAAACTGAAAAGTCGACTGGCAACGCTGACTAAATCCAAGGAGAATCAAAGGTATTTCAGACCTTCACCAATTACGGACATTCAAGGATTTGTCATTTTTTTCAGCTTCGTAAATGTTTTTTTTATTATTATCAGACATTCATTACTACCATAGTTTTGCCAATTACGCTAGACGCCCCTGGTGCCTTTTTGTCAACACCAGTGCCAGTTTTGTCTCCTGCAAGTCATCCATAATCTTGGGTTATTATTCAAAGATTATGGATGATATTTAGCTCTCAGCACATTTAAGTACATTACAGTTCCGGCTGCTATAGGAAATACTGCTCTGGTTATTTAATATACTGTGGCCGTAAACTGTCCTTTGATATAGTGCACTCACAATGGAGTTAAGGAAAGGCTAGAGAATGTATCAGAGTTGCCACTGTCTAGAGAAAAGGTCGCTAAATAATTATGTGAGAATGAATAAACTAAAGAAATATTACAAAAATATAGTTTCTTGGTTGAAGCGTGATACTAAATTCGCAAATTTTATCACCCTCTTTATTGTGTTTAATGGGCTAAACTGGTTCAAAAGTCTTTACCCATCAACCCTACTCACTTCAACATTGTTTTAATGGCTAAAATTCATTAGTTTGCATCTGTTAAGTCTATCCTGACCTGAATCCAGGAGTTAAACATGGGTCTGAGATACTCTGTGAAGATCAGGGAGTAGTCTTGAAATTTTAGCTGGATCAGATCCCTCTTCCGTGTTATCAAGTCTTAGCCAATAGCCCGATCTTTTCTTTTTCTCTTTTTGTTAAAGTCACTGAGTCAGTGACTGTGACTAAATCTTCACTCACAGCACTTGACTCAGTGACTTTCGATTGACTTACCTCCATAATTGCTTTCGGTAAACTTTGCACAATTAGGATGTGACTTATTTTGTGGTTCATTTAATGTATTTATAGATGTTTGTTTAAACGTCTACCAATTGGGACCCAGATATATGTAATCCAACCTAGCCTAATTTAACTTTTTAAAACTTGCATAAGACTGAAAAAGCTATTTCGCAAAGCTTATTGAATCAAAGCAGAGAAAAGGGAATTCCGGGGAATTTAATGGTGAATGTGGACATTAACCAGATTCCGAACTTTAACAGTATATATATATATATATATATATATATATATATATATATATATATATATATATATATATATATATATATATATATATATATATATATATATATATATATATATATATATATATATATATATATATATATATATATATATATATATATATATATATATATATATAATGTATATATATCGAGAACTAATTGTTTTTTTTTCTTTCAGAATGACGAGAATAAGGAGAACAGTGTCGAAAACGGAATTGTCACCAAAGGTAGAAAGAGGGATTTGAAAATCCCCCAGCCAAGCGTAAAATACAAGAAACATGGTCAAGCGTTTAATTAGATGTCTCTACTTGTATAGTTGGGATTTTCTGTGCATATCATTTTATGAAATTGTGGCTTATAATTTGATGTGAGTTTTGTTCATTCATCTGAAACATTCAGTTTTCACTGGAAACATTACAGTTTCGCAAAGTGATTGAAAGTTAAATTGTTGAAGTTGGCTAATGGGGTAATACAAGTCCGTTCACTTCACTGACAATATTTGAAAGAGTAGGTATTTTATTTAGTGTTTGTGTGTATTTTAGTGTCATTTTAGTTGATAAATAATTTCTAACATTTTAAGAGAGCAATTTCTTATTCTAGTTTTATCTAAAATAAAATCGTATCAAGATCTATTTCAGGGAACTCACCCCTCCCCTTCCATCTGTCTAACTCCTCCCTCAACGGCTCAGCTAAAATGTATTCCAATATTTTTTTTCACTCCTTGCATGAGATATTCTCCTCCTTTTTGTCTCATTTTTCTCTGAAACTTAAGTCATCCCTTTTATAAGGTAATATATCCCTGAAGATTGTTCTGATTTTAACTTAACCATGCAAAACTGGCATGTTTTAGCCTGGAATTTCGTGTTTTAGCCAGCAATTTTCTTATAACATTTGTTTTTCTTTTTTTTTTCGATATTAAGTTATTACTGTATTACAGAAGGAAAACGCCAACCGTTTCCAACAGAAAAAAATCACCAACAGTTCGGTTCTAATTTCCTCCCCGAGCACGTTTATAAATAGCAGGGCAATCACAGCTTGACTCCTGCAGATTTTATAAGTTTTTTGATTTCTCCACAATATTGTATATTCGCTACTGGGCCTTTTGAAGGTTCTACAAAATAGAATTATGCACACCTGGCTTTCGCCCGAATCAAAAGCTTTTTCGGTTTCTCTCTTTTACATAAAATAATTCAGAACATTAGCTCTCACGAAGGTGGGAATTGCTCCCAAGTGGGACCTTCTACCTGCACAATAGATGGTTAAGAAAGACTCCCCCTTAAATTGGAGCAAAGAATCTCCCCCGAATTTTATTTTTAATTTGAAGAACTTTTCATACTTTGCTTGTGAAATAGTGCATTTTCTATTTTGATTTTGAAGAGTTTCTGTTTATTTCTTGCTTACGGAGTTCCACCCCTGGTTACCTCCATCTGTCTTTAAACAAATTTTTGAAAACATGACTTAGAGATATAAAATTTTGAAGCAGGCACGCAAGAAGGGGGAAAATAAGCTACCCCTTATCAAAAAAAATTCATTGTTTCTATGATTTCTTCTCTTTTTTAATACTTCTTAAAGCTTCCCTCGCTGGAACAAAATCCTGTGTATGAGCATCGGTTAAATTTAATGAAAAAAAAATAATAATAATACAGTTGCCATTCTACAATGCACCTGAGGAAGGTGTATTTTACCTACCGATAGAATAGTCTGCACTATCCAAACTGGTGGGAACACAAAACCTGCAGCTCGTGGAACTGTGGGAGCTGCTTCATCAGGTTTTGCTATTGTGTGTGCCGTTAAAAATAAGTAGGAAAGGTAAGTTCTATCTTCAGAGCTGCTGTACAAATTTGTGGTTTATACATTATCTTTTTCTTGCGTAGAAATTTTTAATGAGTTTGTTAATGTAAGTTAAAATAAATAAAGTTTCAATCTGATTGATCTTAAGCGTGTTTTCGTATGTTAAGATATGGTAATTTTCTAGAATAGCCCCCCCCCCCCTCATCTGGAAAGACAAAAATTGATTTGGATACAAACTCTTTTAGTCTTCTGTGAAAACGCGTTGCATAATTCTGAGAAAGAAAAACAAATTTCATCCTTGCCCCTCCCCCAAAAAATTAGTTCTATATCTGCCCCTTAAAGGAATCGTAAAGTTTTTTTTTCTTCGTGCTAAACTAGATGATCAAGATAACCCCGACTTATCTATGGATAGCTGAAAATTATCGAAGACTTTCCTAGAAATAATTAAAGAATAGATTTTATCTTTACTGTTATCAACAAAAGTGACTCATCCTGTGAAGGAAATTGACATTTTAAGCATTGAAAGATTCAGGATGAAAAATGTGGACAGTAAACTGTAGGTCTATGTTTCATAACTGCCGCTATATGATCATTAAAATAAATAAAAAGCAGAAGAAGTCGAAGAAAAGAGTCTCGAGGAGCTCCAAACTGGACTTCAGAAGGAGAGCCGAAAAAGGAAAGGGACAAGTAAGGTATAGAGTACAAGTAAGGTATAGAGGAAAGGGACTAGTAAGTATAGAGAAAGTACTAAATTTTAATTAAGGAGGAATGGGGGGGGGGAACGTAGTTAAAATTCCTGAATATCTAGAAGATCGACAATCACGTCACAATACTGAAATACTGTATAGACATGTTAAAAAGCCGAGAGTCGTCTTTCTAGACTTGTCCCAGTTAAAGATAGGAAGACTACGATTAGTGATAAGGAAAGAGTTAAAGAGAGATGGGCAGAACGCTTAGAGAATATGCAAAACCAGGTTCAGTGTCGGATCCAAGGAGGGGGTTTAACCGCCCCCTCCCCCTGGTGCGGAGAAATTAGTGTTTGAAAAGAATTTGACGACACTTGATCTGTCTTCTTTGAGTGTTTAGGGAACAAGTGTTTCGTGTCACCCGAGTTTGTATGGCAATTTGTAGCCTATCATCTTGATGTAAGCCAAGATCTTGATGATCTATTGATCTTTGATCAAGATCTATTGATCTTGATGTATGACAAGATGTAAGTCGTTGAAGCTTCAAAAAGTGTGCGCATCAAAACGTGTTTCTTTTTCAGTAGCTAAGCTAATTTCTTGAAAAGGCTGCAATAAAAGACACGCCTTAGGCCTGAGACACTCTTGTTTTTTTTTTTTTTTTTTTTTTTTTTTTTTTACCGAGCGTTTCTTAGAGGTATGCAGATGGTATTGCGACACATTGGGCAGTAAAACGTTTGGTGAAACAAACGTTGACGGTAGCAACCCAGCCGCCATCTGTCACTAAAATAAACGAAAGGTAAAATAAACGACCATTTATTTTAACGCCTGTACCGAGATGTTGACCTATGGAACTAAATGGAAGCGTACACATTCGGTGTCTTTTACCACCGAACGGCTGCTGATGAGACAGTGGGTTTTCAGAGGGTATATCATAAAAAAGTAAATTGGAAGAATTTATTTTCCTGTGAAGGGAGAGGGCAATTGTAAGAAAAAGTTGATAATTCGATTAGGTTTTGCCCAGAAATTAAAGGAAGTTTGAAGCTTTAGAAGGTTGACCCCAAATTAGCCTCTGCCTTCAACCCTAAGCAAATCAAAGCATTTTTATCATAAACGAAAAAAGAGTGTTAATCCAATTTATGTGCCCCAAACTAAATACTATTGTAACAAATCTGAGTTCGGTTATTGTAAGGTTTTCATAATTGCTTCTAGTTTAACTGCTCTCTCCCCCCCCCCTCAAATGCCTGTATGTGTAATAAATTCTTACGAATATAGGGGGGTACAGTTTATTTTTTAATGTGTGTGGGGGGGGGGCTCCAATCGATTGCAAACGTTTTTAAAGAAGCCCCTCGTGACTTTGGCCATCCCGACTGGAAAAAATTGCCACTTCGTACGTCATTAAAATAATCAGTACCACCGTGATTCAGTTGAAGTAGGCCAACATTTCCACACTAGCTGCTATATTTTGTTTCTGTTATTTTTTCTCAAAAAGGCAATGCATACACTATTAATACTACCACTACAGCTACTGCAACTAATGACGCTAAGGGTACTAACGTGAAATTTTATGGAACGTTTAGGGGGAGTTTCATTTAAACGAAAAATTAGATGCTTGGGTTTTTTCAAAAGGGCATATAAGCAATAACATAGGCAGCGGCACTCCCAAAAAAGGTAGAAATAATTATTGAAAATTTTAAATGAAACTAATTGAGTTAAGATTCAAGTTCTAGAGCCCTTTTAATATTAAAAAAAGATTGGAGGGCAAGCAAGCCTCCTTCAAAGCTAATTCATTTTCCAAACATACCCAATCAAAATTTTGAGACAGCCATTTTGTTGAGCATAGTGTAAGAGTCCAGCAGCTATGTCTCTAGGTATGTTGAGTGTGTCAATCACAAACATTTATGCAATTGGCCCATTATGGTTTAAAACTAAATCACAAGGCACTGTGTGCATGGTTGCCATCAAGAAACCTCAACATCGAGAACAACTCGAAAAAATGTATATACATCTATATAACGTCTATATAGAACATCTATATAACGTCTATATAGAACATCTATATCGAACATCTATATAACTATATCGAGAACAAATGGGGGTTTTAATTTGAAACTTTTGGAGCTGTTACTGTAATTACTTCTGTTTTTACAATTTCTGTTTTAAATAAATCAAAAGAGCATAAATGTATATCCAGGTTCTCAAACAGCATAGATATTAGATTATAGATAGGTATAGCTAATATGGCATAAATCTGATTCATAAATCACGCAAGTTAATGAAGTTCATTCTCATGGCACAAGGTCAATGAAAAAAAAAATGTATTAAAATAATTTGGTTACGTCTAGGTCGGGATTTTCTTTTATTTTTAGAGGGGCTTAGTTATGAAATTCGTTAGATGAGGATCTTATTACTAGTTGTGATGTAAGTAAATTTAAGTGGTTGTTTAAGAATGGATTGTTTTTAGTGATTTTAATGATTAGAATAGCAAGATAAATATTGATGGAGCAAAATGGTATTAAATTATTAATATCAGTATTTTTATTTTGATTGATATTTATTAAGGAAGAAGATGAGTGTTAAGTTAGTGGTAGAAGGGTAAATGGTGTTTATCTTTTTGTGGATTTTATTTTAGTATCCCCCCTCCATATCACTTTGTGGTATTTGGAGGGGATGGGTTAATGTTATGTTTTTGTTAATAATTGAAATTAAATAAATAAATAAAAATGTATACCGGGGTAATGCAAATGTTTTCCACTTTACTGACAACGTTTGAAAGAATAAGTGTTTTGTTTAGTGTTTCATGTAATGGGAAGTTTTTCATGGAAAGGGGAGGTGATTTTTCCTGACATGGTTTGAAAAATGATCAAAAACAAGTTTTTGCAACATAAAGTAAGGTACAACATTAAAACTTAAAAAAAAATAAAATCATCTCGTTAATGGGGGGAGGCTACTCCTTCCTCAAGCGTCACCCTTTACGCTAAAGTTTGACTTTTTAGCTCAACCCTTTGAGAACAACTACTAAAACACAAGGGCTGTTTAATTAGAATACGTTGTTGTTTTTTTTTTTAAACAATCAGGGGTTGATGAAGGGACAGTCCCCCTCTTGTACGGAATAATTTATGTTCGTTCTAATGTTACTCCTTACTTTCGGCTGAAAAATTGGTTTTCTTTTAATAATTATGAAATCGAGAAATTTTTTACAAAAAATTCTTTTTAATATCTTTTAATATACCAGATAACTTTTTAGGGTAAGGGGTAATGGAAATTCTAGAAAAGGCCTAGCCCCTTAATTCTCGATTCTGTTGATAGAAGAGCTTTAGCAAAGGTCCTACTTTATATGGTATACCAGACAAATACATCAAAGTGATCTGTGCTATGCATGAGAATAATATTGCTGCAGTTAAGGTAGGTAATGAGGTTAGCAGCTGGTTTTGTATTAAATCAGGAGTAAAGCAGGGTTGTGTTCTATCCCTCTTTATATGGATCATTTTGATGGACTTTGTCTTAAGGAGCACAGGAAAGACGATTGCAGACCATGGAATCAAATGGGGAGGAAAATGAAGAGGGAATCAATGGGGAGTATTAATATAGATTTTGGACAGGTATGATCATTCAGATTAATATAAATACACGAGGGCCAAAACCAAGGTATGATAAGGTAGCTCTGGACTTACTTGGTTGCTTTACGTTTGTTTTTTCATAGGCATATATTTTGGGGTGATACCTAGCATGGGGATGCCATAGGGAATTTATGGTAGGCACACCACTTGCCTGGGTAGGGAGTTTAAAGTGCCGAAATCCTATAGGCAAGTGTGTATTCTCCTGATGAGCCCTTGTGTTGGGTTGTCGCCTCTGAATTATTTGTCTTTTTGTTTTTATATTTTGCAAATGACGACTTATACTTATTTACGACATGACAGCCTGTCCATGGATTATTCTTTATGGTTGATTGTGTATGGCTATAATGTTTGACCTATGTAATTGGATGGATTAATAGGGTTAAGGCCTCGTTCAAGTACTGCTCTATATTAATTACTAAAGTAGGAAAACATTCTTCCTTTCTCCTTTTGTTTTTCTTTTTTGTTTATATGTTGTTGTTTTTTTATGGTGTATGTTTATTTATGTGTTTGTGCTGTTGCATTGATGATTTCTTTTTTCATCATTATATTAGATGAAAGTGTGAGCAAAATGAATGAGCTTTTAGATATTTTGCGGGTTCAGGGTGCTACAACAGGTTAGAAAATCAATGATAAGAAGACTAAGTCACTAAGGCTAGGAATAAGTGAAGACGAAAAGGTGACGTAGGGTAACGAAAAGATTGATCAGGTAAGCAGCTTCACTAACCTTGGTAGTGTTATTAGTAAAGATGGTGGGAGCAGTGAAGATGTTAAAAGTAGAATAGCCAAGGCTCAGGGTGTTTTTCAGAATTAAAAAAGTTTAGAAGAATAGAAAGATAAGTCTGCAAACCAAGATTAGACTACTGGAAGCTGCAGTAATGGCAGTGGTCAAATATGGCTCTGAAGCATGGGCGCTCCGAAAAGTGGATGAAGATTTACTTGATGTTTTCCGGAGACATTACCTACGGATTGTTCTGGGTACCCGGCTGAATGACCGTATTTCAAACAGTAGGTTGTACGAAAAATGCGGTTCAATCCCGCTTTCTAGGGCTATAATGAAAGAAAGGTTGAGATGGCTAGGCCCCGTTCTGCGGATGAAGGATGACATATTGCCGAAGATTGTCCTTTTCTGGCCGACTGTCTCGGGCTAAACGCAAGGCAGATCGTCCTCGTCTGGGATGGGAGGATGCCATAGATAAAGATTTAAAGGAAATGGGAACTTCCTGGAAGGGTGTAAAGAGGAAGGCCTTGAATATATTGGGTTAGAGGAGGAGCTTGCGTAGCCGTGTTGGCCTCAGGCGGCTTGGTGCTGCGGTTAGTTATTATTATTACTAGTAGTAGAGTAAATTTTTGTCATGAAAGAATCTTATCGAAACGAAAAAAAATATATTAGAAACAGGACTTCAAAAAAAAGAATCAACAATTTAGTATTTCAATCAATGAATTAACTACTTGGGCGCTCCGAAAAGCAGATGAAAATTTACTAGATATTTTCCAGAGGAATTGCCTACGGATTGTTCTGGGTACCCGGCTGACTGACCGTATTTCAAACTATAGGCTGTACGAAAAATGTGGTTCAACCCCACTTTCTAGGGTTATAATGAAAGAAAGGTTGAGATGGCTAGGCCAAGTTCTGTGGATGAAAGATGACAGATTGCCAAAGATTGTCCTTTTTGGCCAACCCGTCTGGGGCTACACAGAAAGCAGGTCGTCCTTGTTTTGGTTGGGAGGATGTCATAAATAAAGATTTAAAGGAAATGGGAACTTCCTGGGAGGGTGTAAAGAGTGAGGCCTTGAATAGATTAGGTTGGAGGAGGAGCGTGCGTAGCTATGTTGGCCCCAGGCGGCTTGGTGCTGCAGTGAGTTATTAGTAGTAGTAGTAGCAGTAGTAGTTAACTACTCCGAGTTGAAATTTCATTAGTTCTTGCGTTTATGTATTTTTGAAAATTTAGTGGGCTCAAACAGAATGTGATGATTTAAACTCCAGAATCGTATATAAAATCATAAGAGTAATATATATAGTTAAATTTTTAGGGTACAAAATTTTGGAATTACGAGTAAAGTTGTGCAGTTTAAGTTTCAGAGGTTTAAGAGAGGAAATTACCAAAGACCAGAGATGGTTTGGGGAAGGGACACAGGGCGCACTTGTTCTGAACGCAGAAATTTTGGGACGAAAAAAAATCTAATGATTATAGTAGTATAACAAGTATAACCATTAGATTAATCACTTTGTAATTTTTGATTTTTTTTTTTATTATTAAAATAAAATATAGGGCGCAGTTAATAAATGAAAATAACTAACAAATTACTAATCAATCAATAAAATAAGTAAAAAATTACTAAATAAAAAGAGTTTAAATAATCAAATAAAAAGAATGAATAATAATTATTTAGTTTAAATAATATGTAAGAAATAATTGAAAAATAAATTATTAATGAATAAGAAATTGGGAAAAATATGTTAATAAATTAAAATTTTGTTAAAATCTTGCCTGAAAATTTTGTGGGAGAGAGAGGAGGGGGATAATCAAGATTTTGCTCAGGCACAAGAGAGGCAAGAACCGCCACTGCCGTGTAGTAGAGTGGTAGAGCATATAATAGTAGAGTAAGCAGTGTTCCTTCCCCCACCCTCCTACATAAAAATTCTAAGGGTGGTTATTGTTGTGGATTTTTTTCACTATTTTGTTCTTTTTTTATCGCGGGGAAGAAATTTCTATAAAAGAAATGTGTCCCTGTAACCAGAGACAGGACGAAGTTGATTTTGTTTTTATTCAAAACTAAATAATCCGGCAAAATCAAAATTTTGCTTAGCTTATAGTTTCTACTCTATATCTGAAGAGAATAGATTTGAAAGAAAGAAAAAGGTTCGGAAAATGTTCTATGTTATTGTAGCAGAATTAAATTAATTACCAAGAAACTTCCGCTTTAGGATGTTTTATTCTCTTTTTTTTATTTAACGGGATTCTTACTGGTGATTAATTCTTACTGGGATTAGATGAAAAACCACAGCAGGCTCGTATCCATAGACATTTAGTCGTTGGTGAGAGAAGAATGATAAAAAATAAACTAGGGGGGAGGGAAATGGTCAATAATAATTGTAAAATATGGTAAAAAATGGTCAACAATAATAATTAATCTTTTAGTTCGAATTTTATTGAGAGGATTTTCTCCCCCTAGTTGATAAAAAAACTAGGGAGAGGGAGGGAAATAGCCAATAACAAATTTAATAAAAGTTTAAAAGACGGATCAAAATTTTTTTCATAGCCTATGCATTTTTGTTACGTTTTTCGGAGTTAGACTAACATTTAGGGGGGGGGGGGGTTCAAACCCCTTAACCTACCCCTAGACACGGGCTTGTTAAAAGGGTAAAGAACCCTCAAACCCCTCAGCCTCCCCCTAGATACGGCCTTGTTAAGGGGGAAAGAACCTTAGAACCCCAGTATAAATACTCGTGCTGGAAGTTTTAACATTATTTGAAAGTTCGGAATATGTTGTCGGGCCCTAATAAAGGGGGTGTATCCAACGTTTTATGATTTTACAGGAGGAGAAAAACAGTTTAAACTTTGAGAAGAGTTTCCAGCGGCAGATCTATTATACTAATAACATTTAATCTTTTAACTCAAAGGAGAAACAGCCAGAAATTAAAAAATTAAGGATTTTTTTTCTGAGCTCTGAGCCCCCCTCCTGGACTTTTCCGTGGCCTTGCTATAACAAAAAAAGAGAAAAGAACTAACTATTCTGATGTTTTTAAATCTTTAACTAACGCATGAAACTGACGTTAAAAGACAATGCACGTTGCCTGAGCATTTTGGCTGATAGCCAGAATAATGGTTTAAGAGAAACTAAAGAATTTTAGGGGGTAAAGGAGGAGAGTTTTTTGTTCAATAGGCTCTAGCATTCGTTTTTGTACCTCTTTAAAAAAATGTCCAAATGCTAGCAAGGCCTTCTGTTTAGACTGCAAGTCTATCTTTCTATTCTAGTCTTTCTTCCTTTCTTCTCTGTAGCTAGATAATACTCTAGTTTGCTAATAATTTTGTTCACACAAACTTAGAAAAACTGGTTAGCTAATGTGGGTGTTTACCAGATTCAACAGTAAACAACGATAGGCTCGTACCAGAGAATATCTCTTCAGCGGTGAAGGTGAAACAGTAAAATATTTGGGGAGGTTGGCAATAATAGAAAAACTACCAACCTAGATGAGAAGCAACCAGATAATCAAGAAAATTTAGGATTTTCTCCTTGGTCTTTTCCTGGCATTATTATAAGAAAAAAGAGAAAAAAATAATTTAGTCCGACGTTTTTAGATAAAAACCGAGGTAATAGATTGTCGAAAGCCTATGCAAGGGTTGTCTTTTAAAGTTAAAGGTTTGAACCAGCCTTGTTCTTTTATAACCTTTCTCTCTTCTCATACCACTTTCTTGCCATTTAATTCTCTGCTTCTGTAGTAGAAGTGCGACATTAGAATTGACAAAATAAAACATATCATTTATATATCTTTCTAACAGGTGCAGCCAAAGGTAAATCTAGGGCAAAACTTCGGGAGGGGGAGTAATGTGACAAGGGTGCCAATAATTCACCAATTTGACAAATTTACTTTAAAAAAGGGGTTAAAAATGGAAAAAAAAAACAAATGATGGCACCAGAAAAATCCTGGGGGCCCACGGTCCCCCTAGATCTACCCCTGGGTGCAACTATGGTGTGAAACGGGCATAGAATTTACCCTTGTTGTGACGTGATCTTAGAGAAGGGATCTTTATAAGGTTTATACAGAAAGGATGATCGTACAAACTACGGAGGGGGGCTAACTAAATTGACAATCAGAACTTTTAGTGCCTTTTTAATAGTCAAAAGTGAGTGAAGGGTGGATACCCCCTCCACACCTCGTATTTTCCCGAAATTAATCCAATCAAAATTTTGAGGTAGCCATTTTGCATAACGTAATTGAAAGGTCCGAAAATTATTTCTTTGAGGATGACAACCCCCAGAGCCCTCAAGGCAAGGGTTGTGTTACGCCCTGGAGGCATATAAGGTATATACAGGACGGGTGATCGTATAAACTTCGGAGGTGCTCTTTGGATTGGTAATCAGAATTTCTAGTGCCCTTTTTAAGATCGAGAGTGATCGGAGGGTGGATAACCCGCCCACGTATTTTCCCGAAATATATCTGATAGAAGTTTTGAGATGGCCATTTGTTGTCGTAGAAACCCCGAAAACAGCTTATTCGATTGGAAATTGAAAGGGCTAATACCTTTTCTAACAGTCAAAAGTGATTGGAGGGCGACTGACGCCTCCTCCCATGCCTACCATTTCCCCAAACACATCTAATCAAAATTTTGGGATAGTCATTTTGTTCTATGTAATTGAAAGGTCCAGAAATTACATCTTTGAGAATGATGACCCCCTCCCCCATAGCCCTCAGGGCAAGGGTTATAAGTTGTACCTTGGGGAAATATAAGGTATTTTAGGCAGCACAATAGCGCTGCTTAAGTAAAGAGTGATGTGGGCAAAATGTTTTTTTTTTTTAGACCAGGGCACTTCGTATCGAAAAAGGTGTCGTAGAAACTTCAAAAAGAGCTCATTCGATTGGAAATCGAATAGGCTAGTACCCTTTATAACAGTCTAAAGTGATATGAGGGCAACTAACCCCCATCCCACGCCCACCATTTTCCTAAGCCCATTCAATCCAAATTTGCAGATAGCCATTTTGTTCAACGTAATTGAAAGATCTGGAAACATGTCTTTGAGGATGATACCCCCCCAGAGCCCTCACGGAAAGGGTTAAAATTTATGCCCCGGATGCATATAAGATATATATAGAAAGAGTGATCGTATAAAATTCGGAGGGAACATTGGATTGGTAATCAGAAGTTCTAGTGTCCTATTTAAGATTCAAAGCGGTCAGAGCGTGGATACCCTTCCCTCCACATGCCTAGTATTTTCCCGAAATGCATCTAATAAAAAAATTGAGATAGTCATTTTGTTCAACGTAATTGAAAGGTATTGAAATTATGCATTTGAGGATGGCAACCCCCCACAGCTCTCAGGGCAAGGGTTATAAGCTATGCCCTAGGGACATATAAGGAATACACAGAAAGGGTGATCGCATAAACTTTGGAGGGGGCTCATTTGATTATTAATCAGAAGTTCTAGTTTTTTTTTTAGATCCAGAGTAATCGGAGGGTGGATACCTCCCCATACATCGTATTTTCCTGAAATGCATCTATTTTGATATGGCCATTTGTTGTCGTAGAAACTTCAAAAACAGCTCATTCGAATGGAAATTGAAAGGGCTAGTGTTCTTTTTAATAGTCAAAAGTAATTGGAGAGCAACTAACCCCCCTCCCACGCCCAACATTTCCCCAAACAAATCCAATAAAAATTTGGAGAAAAAATTTGGAAAAATTTGCCATTTTTTTCTAAATAATTGAAAGGTTCTGAAATGATGTCTTTAAGGATTGCAACCCCTCCCCCAGCCCTTAGGGAAAGAGTTATAAGTCATGCCATGGGGACATATAAGGTATCATAGGCAGAGCAAAAGCACTGCCTAAGTAAAGAGTGATGTGGGCACAATGTATTATTTATTTACTTTTTTGTTTAGACCATGACTCTTCGTAACGAAGGAATTTTCGTAGAGACTTCGAAAAGGGCTTATTCGATTGGAAATGTTTAAAGTTAAAAGTGGTTGGCAGGCAACTAACCCGCTTCCCACGCCCATCATTTCCCCAAACACATTCAATAAAAATTTGAGATAGCCATTTTGTTCAACATAGTTGAAAGATCCAGAAATTATGTTTTTGAGGATGACAGCCCTCCCACAGCCCTCAGGGCAAGGGTTGCAAGTTATACCCTGAGGGCATTTAAGGCTTACCATATGAAAGGGTGATCGTGTTTCAGAGGAGGCTAAATGGATTGGTAATCAAAATTTTTAGTGGTCTCCTAAAGATTTAGAGTGATCGGAGGGTGGATAAACACCCCTCCCACACACACCTCGTATATTCCCGAAATTTATCTGATGGGAATTTTGAGATGGCCATTTGTTATCGAGAAACTTCTAAAAGGGCTTTTTGTAATGGAAATTAAAGAAGCTAGTGCCCCTTTTAATAGTCGAAAGTGATTAGAGGGCAATTAACCTCCCTCTTACGCCCACCATTTCCCCAAACACATCCAATCAAAATTTTGAGACACCCATTTTGTTCAGCGTATTAAAAATGTCCGGAAATTGTGTCTTAGAGGATGACAACCCCCCATGGCCCTCAGGGCAAGGGTTCTAAGTTATGTCCTGGGGGCACTAAAGGTTTGTAGTTTTGGGAGAGATGATCAAAGAAGGGAGTAGGGAGATGATCAAATAGGCAATATTTATATGCTATCAATACTACTACAACTACCACCACTGCTACTACTACTACTACACTACTCCATTTACAGTATTAGGGGGAAGTTTGAACTAAATGTAAAGAAGCTATGTGCATGCACATTGTCAAAAGGGCGTATCTCAAGAACTGATTTGGGTATTAAGTTGGGACTTTCTGAGAACACTTAAAGGGGAAGATTATCTCAACTAAAGGCAATGTGGGCACAATACTGCTAATGCTAATGCTACTGCTACATTTACTACTACTGCATCTATTGCAACTACTTATAGGGCTAAGAGCACTGAGATAAGAATTTCAAGAAGCATATGAACATACAGGTTATCAAAACGACATATCAGCAATGTCATAGCAGTAGCTAATTGTATTAAGTTGAAACTTCCAGGGCTTGATGAGGGGGATGTTCTACTTACCGAAAGGCAAAATGTTGATACTACTACTGTGACTACTATTGCAACTATGCCTAGGGTATGAAGGGAAAATTCTCAAGGACTTTTGAGGGGGGGGATGAACTGAATCAGAATTCGTCCTCTGTATGCAAGTTGTCAAAAGGGTGTAACAGTAACATCTGAGGAACAGTTTGGTGTGTGAAGTTGAAACTAATCCGGCTTGCTGTGAGGGATGTTGGACTGACTAACCAAAAGAAAATATTTGCATCCTAACGCTACTACTTCCACTCATACTACTGCTGCTGTCACTATTATTACTACTTCTATTACCACTACTGCCACTAAAACTTAGGCTACGACAATTAATTTTACTGCTACTACTACTGATACTATTATTAAAACTAAGGATATTAAGGGGGAAAATTGGGTAATTATAGAAACTGTATGGGATTAATTCCAAGCACACTATGCCCACACAGGTTGTCAAGCGGACTCTTCAGAAATGCTTCGGGAACAGTTGATGGCATGTATTTATGAAACTTTCAGCGTGTGTTGAATGGGATATTGAAGAAACCAAAGGTGCTATGTGCTTACTGCAACTAATACTGCTGCAACTATTGCTACTGCACAAGTAATGCGCATTAAAGTGAACCTTTAGAGGAATATTTAGGCGGATGCTGAACTAAATCAAAACAAACTATGAGCATGTGGACTTTCTAAGAGCTGGCAAAGCAATATCTGAAGAGCAACTTATGGTACAATTTACACCTTTAAGGTTAATTTTTGGGAGACTTTGAACTAGCCAGAAGGGACTATGTACACTTTCAATACTACCACCGCAGTTAATGTAACTAATGACGCTAACAGTATTAAGATGAAACTTATAGGGAACCTTTAGGAGTTACAATTAAACAAAAAACTGTATGCATGCAGGTTTTCAAAAGGACATATAAGCAATGTCATAGATAGCACCCCTTTATAATAGCTAGAAATATCACTGAAACTTTTAAAGGAGCTAATTCGATCCAAAATTAATAATTCTGGGGCCCTTTTAAAGAGTAAAAAGAGATTGGAGGGCAAGTAGCCCTTCTCTCAAACCCATTCATTTTCGAGACGCATCCAGTTAAAATTTTGGGGCAACTGTTTTGCTCAGCATAGCAGCCAGCAACTATGTCTTTAGAGACACAAGGCATGTCAAACCCCCACAATCATGCAATTGATCCATTATGCTTTAATAACTAAATGTTGCTTTAAAATAAATCAAAAGGCAGTGTGTTTATGGTTGCCAATCTCATTACTGAAAACAAAATACATTTGAAATGTTTTCACTTTTCTTACTTTCGAAAAAAAAATTTATCAGAACTTTAAGGAATAAATATTATTATATGTCAAATACACCGACAATCCACGGTGATTTTTTTTTTTTGGTAAAGCGCAAATTATGTTCTGGTCTTGAGAAGACATGGGAGTTATCAGCCCTAGCCCTACTTATGTTAATTATTGCTCGTTTTGAGTCTCATTTATTTATTGACAATGATTTGTGATAGTTTTACGCTCGGTAGATTATTTGATTCCATTTTTGCTCATTTTTGGTTTAATTGAGTTCTTTACTTTCCTTTGACAAGCTTGCTTTGTGGAAGAAGTTTTTTTTAATTAATTAATAAAAAGAATGAATAAAGGTAAGAATGTGAGCAGATGTGTTTAATTGTACACTATAATTCTACCACAATATGCCCGAAAGAAATCAGCAGAATTATTTGACAACACTAACTAAAAGACTGCTATTTGCACTCGATAAAAACTTACTGACCTTGGAAAACTGGGAGAACACCATACACTAAAATACCTTTGCTTTATAAGACAGATTCGCTTCTCACCAATACTCATCTAGGCGTAAATGTGTAACCATTCCACTACATAAGGAGACATGTTAAGAAAACAAATCTTACTTCATAATATGCAAGATAATCCTAGTTAACATATTTTCAAGTGGGAGAACATTTATCATCACTTCTTTCACTGTATTTTTTCAGTTTTCCAATCACATTTTTCAATAATTATGTCTATTCTCCAAGTCTTGAAAATCGTTTATGAAACGAACATCCAAGAACCATCTAGCTAATGTAGCCTAAACTAACTTAACCTAATTTATCAATATTTGCCTATTAATATCTTTTTGGTAGCTGGCAGAGAGGATGTTTAACTTTCATATATAGACTATTTGAAAACCGATAAATGAAGTCAAATCTGTGTTTTTTTTCCACAATTTTGTTAAAATATTGTTCAACAGTGAAAGACGTGATGATAAAGGTTCTCCTGCTGCAAAATACGTTAACTAGGATTATTTTGCATATCATGAAGTAAGAATTGTTTCCATAACAATTTCTTATTCTCCTTATGTTAGCCCCCTCAAACACCAATGTCTAGCTCCCTTTCAGCGTTCCAATTAAATATCCGGGGATTCAACCAAGCCAAAAGAAAAGAACTCCAAAACATCTTAGTCAGGCATGCTCCTGATATTTTCTTCCTTCAAGCGACCTTCTTAAAACCAAAGAATACTTTTCATGATTTCAAAGGGTACAATATTGCCCGTTGGGACAAAGTCCGTAAAACCGGTGGTGGCCTACTGTCCCTTGTGAAAAATGACCTAGCTTTTTAAATACACAACCACAGTCCACAAGGGGAAATGAAAGTTGGTATAATTGACATAAAGCTACTTGGAAGAGATAAGTGGATTAGTATTGCTAACTGTTATGCTCCAAAGACGAATAAGTTCTCCCTGAAGCAATTCAAACTGATTATGAATGCATGTGGCCCTGTGAAAATAATTATTGGGGACTTTAACCTACACCACAGAATGTGGGACAGTGTATTACCTGAAGATTCAATTGCTACCTCTTTAACCAAGTATATCATGGAACCCCAAAATAAGTTGTCTCTTGTCACCACCCAAAGACCTAAATACACGGCTGAATCTACAGACAGGCAAGTACTCAACCATTGACCTCACTTTCACATCAACAGATAAAGTAAATAGTGCAGAAATTCAGAAACCCTGTGACTTTGACCCAGACCATGAGATTATATCATTGAAACTAGAGATTAACTCAGTAAGGTCAGGGTAGAAAGTCTCTCTCTCCAACAGCTTCAACCAGTGAAATTGTGGAAATTCCAAGACAAACTCTGGAACTCTTGGAAACACAACTTAGACCAGAAACCTTTGGAAATTAAGACAAGTGATGAGTCAGTGGAATTATTATCTAATAAGATTACGTCAGCTATCATGGCTTCCTCAGAAAGAATATTTGGTTACAAACAACCTCATCCAAAAAGACAAAATTCTATTCCGGGATGGAACAGTAAATGTCAGAAAGCCTACCTAGAGAAGAAAAAAGCAAAAAATAATTTCTCTAGATACCCATCAATTGAGAATAAAATAGTTTTCAAGCAAAAGACAGCAGAATTCAAAAAGACACTGAGAGCTGAGCCACAAGATGGATGGAGAAGGCTCATTGAAGACAAATTTGGTCACAACACTCCTGTTCAGGAGCTATGGAGAAACTTCCAGATTTTTCAGGCAAAAAAAGAAGGAACCCCATCCCTTCGAAAATACAGATGGGACGGACGACAGAATCTTCAAACAATGGTAAACTTAATCTCTTCTTAGAAAAGTTCTTAATGTAGTTACTCCATCACAGCACAAACCCCACCAACCTAGTCCCAAAAATAGTACTTCCCCCTTTTCAGCTCCCAGGAAGTTAAAGACACCATTTCAAAGCTCCAGCCTGGTGCAACTGACTCTGATGGAATTCACAGTTTGATGTTGAAAAATTTGCCAGATACATTTGTTGAGCTACTGACAGAGCTATTCAACAGATCTGTCATAGAGTCAGCAATACCATCTGAGTGGAATAAGGCAATAGTGATCCCACTTCTCAAGGCAGGTAAAAACCTTAAGCTGGTTGATTCATACCGCCCCATATCACTCAAAACTAATTGAGAGGGTAATAAAACAAAGAATTTTAACCCCATTATCAGACCACATCCAAATTGAACAGCTTGGCCTTTTACCCGGAAGAAGCACTACAGATGCCCTAGTTAGACTAGAGCATCTAACAAAACTAAGTTTCAAAAAAGGAAAAGCTGTCCATGTAATATTTTTAGATATGGATTCAGCATTTGATAGAGTTGATGTGGGGCAACTAATCAGAAAGCTATCTGTACTGGGTTTACCAGACCTACTGGTAAATTGGATCCACCAAGTCTTGATGGGCAGGGAAGTTCAGGCCTCCTTGGGGGGCTGCTATTCAGAGTTTAAGAGAAAAGCTTACGACATTGGACTCCCTCAAGGATCTGTTCTAAGTCCACTTCTCTTCTCAGTGTATTGTGATGATATAAGCCTGGAAAATGTCCTTGGAGCAGAGCTTTTTCTGTATGCGGATGATATTGCTGTTGCAGTGGTGGGGAGAGACCCTTTATCCTTACAGTCAGCCCCCCAAAGAGCTGTAGATATGCTATCAATTTGGGCAAATAGTAATACTATAGTTTTCTCAACCCATAAGTCAGTTAGTGTGTTCTTCTACAAAATGCATAACCTGGCTGCTTTCAAACCACAGATGAAACTGAATGGACAATGGATTGTAGTTGCAGAACAAGCACGCTTTCTGGGAGTTATATTTGACCAAAAATGACATGGAAACCCCATCTGGATTAGCTGATTGTCAGTCTCAAACAAAGACAAAATTTCATTAATACTCCCTGCCTTGGAAGAAGAGTGCCCCCACAGCTTTGCATCAACTATCGTCAAGTCATTAGTGATATCCAAGAGACTATGGATCATTTATATTTGGATCAGCAAAGAAACGTCTCCTGAAGAAACTTGACACTGCGCTTCATGCAATCTTAAAAAGGGTCCTTTGTGGCCTAGAATCCACTCCTATTGCAGCAATGTATTGTGAAGTTTGGATCCAGTCCCTTTTCACTCCAGAAGAAAATATTTCCTCGCAAGATATTTTGCAAAGAAAATAAGACTCAGGAACTACATTATCTACAAAGAAATTATTAGCCACCACAACCCTGACGTCCGCTTTAAACCAACAGAGATGTCCTCTTTCCAGAGATTCCTTTGCCTCCCGGGCATGGAAGAGTTCATGGAGAATGGCAGGCTGACCGTCAATTTGGATGATGATTTGCCTAGTGCCTCCAAAGGAATTAAGGAATTGATTATTCCTAAGATCAGCATCAGAAAAAAGGAAGGCCTCCCCCAAGCACTGATGAAAATCATATTCCTGGGAAGGTTGGCAGAATATCAGGAATACATTCAAGTTTACACAGATGGCTCAAAGACAGAAACAAAGTACAGTTGTGTAGTAGTTATACCCTCCTAGAGCCTGTCTCTTTCCTACCGTTTACCCTCCAACCTGACAATTTTCTCTGCAGAGCTTATGGCAATTAAGTTTTCACTTCAAGGCATATCAAGCCAAACAGAGAGCAAACAGAAGTATATTGTCTGAACTGATTCACTTTCAGCTCTGGATTACCTCTCACACCAGCAACACCAAGCAAGAAATGTTGCCATTGAGATTGAAAATTTGGTTACTCAACTTGCAAAAAAGGGTATATCTGTTCTATTCATATGGGTTCCAGCACACTGTGGTATAACAGGAAACGAATTAGCAGATCAGGCTGCAAAACAAGCCTCCGAACTAGGCCTGATCACTCAAACCTCTATTACTAATCCTTAATTTCTATCTTAAATCAGCTCAAAATTTTGGAAGAAGAGGCGTGGCTCCATTCTTCCCGTACTCAGCTCCTTGATCTCTATGATTATAAGCAGCCAAAAGAAATGTACCTCGCTTCTCGCATCCTTTCTACTTGCCTATTTCGTCTTAGATGTGGCCATGCAAAGACAAAATCAACACTATTCCAGTGGAAAATGGCTCCATCCCCCAACTGTGACACATGTGGAGTGTATGAAGATATACGTCACATCCTCTTTCACTGTAGAAAATATGAAAAAGAGAGGGAAGTACTAAGAATTTGCTATGAGAAGGCATTTAATGCATTTACAATGCGCTCTGTTTTCGGACACCACACGTCTCCTCCATGGGCTAGACGATTAAGGACAAACCTCTTAGGTAGATTTGTTAAGACTACTGGTTTGGTTCATTCCCTATAAGTTTTTTTTTGCACCTATATAATAGTGGTTTTAGAATTATCCTATTTATCATTTTAGATATATTTTATCTGCATTTGGTCGTATGATAATGTGTAAAATTTTTATTACTTAGTATAATTGTGTTGTATATGTGTTTCAATTGCTGTTTGACAATGCATAGTTGCAGTATTTTGATTCCTGTTTTTCAACGCAGGCAGTTGCAGCAGGCGAATAGCCCCCTTCCATTAGCAAGTCAAGTGATACTGTTCTGGTTCAGTGAATACTGACTGAAGTGACACCCAAGCTGGCTAGTGATTATAGAAGGCACAGACCAACTGAGTGATACGAAGGCATATGACTTATTGGTCGAACGCGTCAAACCCCAAACAACAACACCAACATTCTCCTTACGCGGTGGAATGTCCAAACATTTACACCCTCATCTAAAAACGAAGCACTAAACGAAGACTGAATATAAAGGCAAGAAATACTTTATTAAATTGCAATTAGGGTTAGAGCTGTTAAAATTGGAAAAGACAAAACCTAAAGAGAGACAATAAAAAAAAAGAAAGAAAAAGAAAATATTTTATAACCCATGCGAAAAGGCAGTGAATCAAAAGGAAAGAAAGCCATAGAAAAGAACAACAACACTGAAATAAAACTTGTCTGTAATAAAATATTCAATACTGCTATCTGAAAGTATAATTAGGAATATCACTATTGGGGTCGTCTGAAATCGAAATGCATCTCGGTGAAGAACGTTTTCAGCGATTGCAGACTAAACTTGCTATTCTGGATAACGGCTGCACATGGCATACTTTGCACAAGTGTGCACAAAACGAAGAAATACAGCCCGTTCGAAGAAGCCAAAAGTCAAAACAACACTTTCGACAATTATTTACAGTCCATCTAACTGAAAGTCTTACAAAACAAAACTTAATAGTATTTACTATCCTGTTTTAATATTATTTACTTCACAGTCCTAATAAAATATCTTTTTTCTTTTTCATCTTATAAAGTAAGGATAGGCATTGACACTTCAAACTTATAGCATGTTCTTCACAGGGAACATTTTTAGATTTCCGACGGCCATACTGTGCGAGTACAAGATAAAATATTTTCTGGCGACATTCCAAATTCAAAATTTACGAAGATAGTAAAAAAAGAGGGTTAATTACAATGATGGCGATAAAATGAATGTTTATGGTACTACTGATTCATGTTTCACAACCAATTAATTTACTTAATTAACTAAAAAATACACAATTAATTAGCACTGACCTTGTTTGAAACCAAAAGATGACTACCTCGTTTTTTTTGTCTAAGAAACTCGTTTTGGCACTAATTTGAATTGTCGCCGGAAAACTTTGAGAAAAACATACGCAATCATCAAATTTCAAATAACAATTAATAAATTTTTCTCACTTTATATGTAAAACTAATGAATTTTGAAACACAAACCCTATCTGTTATTTGACTTTGGAAAAGTTATATATAAAGAAACTTCACACTAAAGGGATGTACAGATATAGCGTGTTCTTTTAACAATTTAAGAACGCATATGTGGAATTTTGTATTTTTTTTGCCAGAAGAAAGATCACGAATGCGTGTATATTTGTGTTTTTTTTCCCCACCGGTGATCGTATCGACCCATTGGTCCTAGAATATTGCGAGAGGGCTCATTCGAACGGAAATTAGAAGTTCTAGTGCCCTTTTTGAGTAACCAAAAAAATTGGAGGGCAATTAGGCCCCCTCCAACGCTCATTTTTTCCCAAAGTCACCGGATAGAAATTTCGAAATAGCCATTTTGTTGAGCATAGTCGAAACATCGAATAACTATGTCGTTGAATAAGACTTAATCCCCCACAGTCCCCTGGGAAAGGGCTGCAAGTTATGAGCTTTGACCATTGTTTACATATATAATTGGTTATTGGGAAGAATACAGACATTTTCAGGGAGGATTTTTTTCTGGTGAGGAGGGTCGGGAGGAGATGATTACGTGGGAGGATCTTTCCATGGAGGAATTTTTCATGGGGGAAGAGAATTTTCCAAGAAGGGGGTGCCGGATTTCCCAGCATTATTTAAAAAACGATCAGAAATTAAATAATAAAACAAAGTTTTTTCAACTGAAAGTAAGGAGCAGCATTAAAACTTAGAACGAACAAAAATTATTACGTATTTGAGGGGGTTCGCCCCCTCGTCAATACCTCTCTCTTTACGCTAAAGTTTTTTAAGTACTTTCAAAAGAGCTATTTATTCTAATTAAACGATCTTTGTGATTCATGGGTCATTCTTAAAGAATTGGAACAAAATTCGAACTTTAGCGTAAAGAGCAAGGTAAAGACGAGGGTGGGAACCCCCTCATATAAGTAACAATTTCTGTTCGTTTATGTTTTAATGTTACTCCGTACTTTCATTTGAAAAAAAAACTTGATTTTTAAAAAAATTTAATGTTATAATAGAAGAACAACGCTACATCAGTCCAAACCTTAAGGGATTTAATGAGCTTAAATCAAAGAATACTTCAGACTTGGGCCATATCCAATTTTGTAGGCAAGAAAAAAGAGGGAGGTAAAAAGAAGCACGTTTGAAAAATCGCAAAGGTCTGCCTCCAAAAATTATCCTCTCACAAGAGAACTACAGACTATGACCTGGATTTTAGTATTCTTGCCAAACAATACATTCCTAAAATTATTAAGTACACATTGGCTAATTGGCAAATATAACAGAGTTGTGCTCGACTCAAACTATAGTCAAACTTGTTGAAAACAGCGAAGATTTATTAATTATCTGGTACCACATCTATACCGGATACGTTCCACTACATAAGCGGAAAATTGACATGACACCAGCTTGGTTTGCAAATACGCTAATACTAAATTGACGTAAGTATTTTCTACTAATTCTATGCCTGAAGCCATTATACGACTCAGCATGAGCCGACACTCCGAGTGTCCATAAAAAAAACCTTCGCTCTAATTAACTAATCCTAAAAATTACCTTTGCATGTTAAAACTAATCAAATTACGAACGGGTTGCATTATTGACACTATTTTTGCACATTTTTTCTCAACAATTGTGATTATAGTTTGGCCCGGGTATTAAGCTTGCTCCGCAGTTAAGAAACAAACATACAAAATATATTTTTGTATTGCCAAAATAATAAATAGCAGTGGAATCACATAGTGGTTGTATTTACCCTCTTTTATTCGTAACTTCATTGACTTATTCCAAACACTTTGTGACGAGGAGAGTAAAAAAATACAACACTGCACTAGTACTAGCATAAGTCTGCACTAGCATATAAAAGGGTGAACAGTTATAGCTATGACTACTGAAATAATGTTGCAGTGTAGCTATTACTATTTAGCTTAATTAAATTAGCAATCGTATAAAATAGAGCTAAATATGCATATCATTGTCAGTCACGTCAGCGGCAAAGCCTTCTTGTACTGTAGTATTTATTAGATTGCCGCAGTCCAAAGCTCAGACTTCAAAGAAAACGGATCAGTCCCCAGAATCACCTGGATATGATACTTGGTGCGTTATCAACCCTTTCAGCGGAAAAGCTTCTACAACACACATCTGATCTTCACGCCAAAGCACTCTCTCGAAATAAGTATCAGTCGTAAACATTTTTGACCTGAAGTTTTTAACAACTACAAAGTAGAAACTGTAAAGCGAGCGCTTGTGCAGAAGTGGTTTAGGCTAAGGTAAGACGCATTAGACGCATTGATTTAACATACAAATTAAATTTACTCGAGGGTATACTCCTATTTGAGCGTCTAAGTGCAACAGCAATTATGTCAAGAAAAGCAACGAGCTATCATATCCCAATCACTGGTGGAGACAATGTTTAAAATTAAAAACTACACATATTATTCTTACTGTTGTTTTCTGCATTTTTTTTGTGTCTGTGCGTCAAGTACGTGCATTTCAGCATGGAGTTTGTCAAATTGGCTTCAACTACAGACTTTATATTTTAGACTTATTTCCTTACGACACTCACAAAAGTTGTGTTAATTGACTGGGCTTTTGGAGGGGTTCATTTATCTATTTGATAATTCTAACTGGTAAGACATACTTCAAATATCACGTTGAACGCTTAATCATATCGAGCACAGTGGACTGAAATGGAGTTGCTAATAATTTAACTGTTACCTCAAAGTCGCACATCGAACAAATGGGAGCACATCGAAAATTAATCAACATTAACAAATAAAATTGATTAATTAACATTAAAGATTCATTAATTAATAAGAAAATCAAAGCGACTCAGCCTTTACCTTGGTGTGAGAGCAAAAAAAAACCGGAAAGTTCATGTAATACAACCAGAAGTTGCAAATTATAATTTTTTCCTTGCTCTGAATTTATGACAAATATATATTTATGTTTGGCCTCGTTTGATAATTGCTGACCGAAGTTAATTGTTATTAAGTAAACTAAGCTCGCAGTGCCGTTTAATGCGCTACTAGTCTTGTTTGTTAGCATACACATAAATAGGATGAATTAAATATTATATTAATTATTGAATTAAATATTATATTAATTATACTAGTTCGCTCTGATTATAGTTACTCTGTTTGAAATTTCCACCTATTTGACCTAAGCGAATGACGATGGATACTGTCTACCAATGTAGATTTAGTAATGCTGTACAGCCTACATAGAGTGGTGGGAAAATGGAATGATGTTCTGCTAAAAAAACGAGGCCGGAGGTTCAATTCGAGCTGCCATAAGGATGGGCGACAGGTTTGCTACCTTGTCCTGTAAAAGAGACGCAGCAGCTGGAACGTGAATTCAACCCCTTATGTGCCATTGGAAGCTCTGGAAGATCGTTCTACAGCATTTTTTTATACATAATCTGACACAGCGCAACAGATATTGTCCCCCTTTGGGACAAGCGCTATCTATGTGCCAATAGTGTAAAACAAATGACATACATAATTAAAATGCGCCTTTATTCCACAATAAGAAGGATATTATATCTTTATTATTCTACGACAGACACGGTAAGTGTTTGGAAGAGGTCTAAGAGGTTGAAATGGCAGTTTCAGGGATAAAGAGAAGGCTTTTCAATCACTATGTCTTTAAAATGATTTTCATTGCCAAAAATAATAGTAAATTATCTTAAACAGATAAAGGATTTGCAATAATGAAGTACATTATTTGAGTCAATACAATTTAAGAAGTCAAATAACCAGGGACATGAAAGCTAAAAAACAAACACATTAAAGTCACATTGGTGTGATGAATATTAAAACAGTCCCTTTTATCTCCCAAAAATGGCAAGGGTTGAGAATATGCTTGATATTGCGTTTTCATCACAAGCTTGAGGTGCAAATGTTTGGCCTTCGTTCAACTTGCTATCGTCTCTATAAAAAAGAAATAAAATAAAATTCATCTTATTAAATTAAAAAATAAATAAAATACAAAGATATAAAATTTATCAAAACCATCCATTTCATCATAAAGCATTCCAGAAACGTTGTTAAATTCCTCAATTTAAGTCTGAAATCATAAACAGCTCAGATTGCAAAAATTTTTCAGACAAAATAAATGTTGAGCACAAGGCTTGTCGTTAGTTATAAATAAATAAATAAACATAAAGAAATTTAAGAAAATGTGTGTTATCAACATCATCGATATCATCAGAAGCACTGTTGTATTCCGGACAAATAGAAGTTGAGATTGCTGTAGCTAGTTGTATTAATAAATAAAGATTTACCATTATTTTACATTTTATTCCGATTTTTTTTTCTTCATTAAGATTGGTCTTCTAAGACTAATATCTCAAAAACCTAAACTATCTATGATTTTCCCCGTAATAGTCAAATTTTTCCTACAATCTGTCTAAACCTGTCTACGTTGCGAAAATGTTTTTTATTTTATTTAATTATTTGCGATTGTTAAAAAATAAAAGTTGAAATTGTTGTAACTAGTTGTATTAATAAATAAAGATTTACCACTATTTTATATTTTATTCCGATTTTTTTTCTTCATTAAGATTGGTCTTCCAGTACAAATATCTCAAAAACCTAAACTATCTATGATTTTCCCCGAAATAGTCGAATTTTTCATACAATCTGTCTACACTTTATATTTTTTCCAACAAATCCTTGACTAACTTTAGTGCTAAGGAATGGTTGCTTCTTTTTTTCATTGGGAAAGTAGGAGAGATATGGCCTATGCATTTTTCTCGTGTTTACATCTTGCTGTACTCTTTATGTAAAAATAAAAGGTGTCAATTGACAGCCTAAAACAATTGAAAAAGGATCTACGAAACTATCCTTGGAGCTCATTATCCCTCATGTGATGATTGTCAAGTCCAATAAACACGATGAAGTTATAGATCAGATGTCTTTAACTAATTAAGACCCTTTAACTATCCTACAAGTTCTATTGACAGATCCCTGTGTGCTCTGTGTTTGTATGACAGCTAAATATTTTAGGGAATACTCACGTAATAAAGTGGTATTCTCTAGTTAGGGGTTTAAGTTTTTCATATTGGAGACAAGGTGTAACTTCTAATCAGTTTCGCTTACCTTATCCCCCTTTCCTTCAACAAGGATGTAAAGCGTAACCCTTTAACCTCAACCCTTGTTGTCTAGCAGACTTTATCATATTCTACGTTATCAATATCATCATAAAGCATAAACTAGTTTTGTTAATAAAATACAAATAATAACCTATCGTGAAATAACTGAGCAAGGACAAAATAAAAAGCAAAACTACTAAAAACATTGGGACAGTTAAAAGTTATCAAACTGTAAAAGCTATAATGCAATTTATGCAAAAGCACAAAAGAAAATAATTTAAAAACAAAACAAAACTACAGAATAAGAAAGAAGAATAAATAGAAATTTTTAAATAAGCCGAAAAAATGCGAACTCATTATAACTAGACAAGGAAGGGTGGGCGATTTATTTGTAATTTCAAAAGGTCTGACTTGACGACATTCTACTGCCAACCCGCGTTTCTGTCCTATAGATACGTTCCTATGAGGCTTTCCTTTTCTCTAGGATAATGAGTGATTACACTAATCATCTCGTCAATTATTGGAACAAAAGTAAATTTTACAAATAAAAAATTAAATTTTAAGAATCCGATCACGAAAACAACAACGGCGACTAATAACAGTCGATCTAAATACAGGAGCTCAGCCAAAAACTAAAGTCAGTTCCTCAAAATAAAGATCAATTCCTAGGTGGCGTGCATTCTCTTCAGGATCATCAATGAAAACATAAAACACACTTGTCAACTTTTGGAGACGTAACACATTTTAGAAACAAAAAAATAGACTTCTAGAACCCGGTAAAGGTAACGATAACAGCGGGTAATCCAAAATCAGGCGTCTTAGTTTTTATTTTTAATGTCCACTAACTAAAAAAATTTTTGAACCGAAACTAAAAAAAAAATCCACTAAAAAAAAAAAAAAATTGTCCACTAACTATTTAACTTATAAGAACAGAAACTGAGTACTAATGTCGTAAAAAAGGTCAGCAATTCCATATAATTTTTTGTGCTTCTTGTTTTTTTTTCAAACTCAGCAGTTGTGCTTTTTTCAGAAACTGAGATCAGACACTTATTAATACACTAATTTTATCAATTAAAGTAATTACACTGATTCTGCTTAATTATTGTACTAAAAACGCCAAATGTTAAGAGGTATTGTTTTTTTTTTGACACTAGCATCAATTTCCGCTATTATAAGTTACCTATACCTTTTGATGTGTAATTAGGAGGAAGCGGGTATACTGAAGAAAGGTGTCTATTTGTAGCCGCAGATAAACATATTAAACACTGTTTTGACGAGCAATCAATGAGACACTGGCATGGGGGGGGGTGGCTTTTGTAACTGAAAAGAAAAACTTCCAAAGTTTCAGTGAGTTAAATCTTCAAGATACTTTCTCACTGCTAGGTGACAGACATGAGAATGTTTCCAAGATTCGGAGGGGCCCAGCTGAAGCATAGGGTCTTATTAGTGCAGTAAATATATCTAAGTCGAGTGTCACTAAGTGCAAGTACCTTACTTTCGGTTCTTCGTCTCCTTCATTTGTAACACCTCTGGCATAAAAATGGTTTTCTGTCCCCTCCGCGGCGTCTTTAGGTAGCTAGGCATTAATACTGCAAACAATTTACGATTTTTCAATTCTCGGCTAATTTCCAACTCAAAGACGAAAAATTCGGGTTGATTATTCGAGAAGTGTTATAAACAGGGGTAAATACAATCGTAAGATTATGTGTAAATTATTTGCAGCTTTTTGTTATCAAAAGCTGATTCCATGTCTTATTCTCTCTTACATAAAAATGATATTTCTTTTTTTCGAATTCTGTATTTCTGGTGTAGTAAATTTCTTCTTTTCTCAATACATGGTACCATAATGAGAGGTTTACGTTAAAATTTGAGATAAATTATGTTCTTAGTTAAGTTGCCGTGCTAAGTAGTAAGATTTCAGATATCAGAAAAAATAAACTTCCTCTGTTCCACCGTCTTAGTATTTATTTTTAATAATAAGTGTCTTTTTTGTATTAAGATATTTAATCCGCTATTTACATTTTCATCATTAGTGGGTTAAAAATGAAATAATTTTTTTTTATCTAGGTTGGTTGTTTTACGAACACAACAGCAACTCATTGGTGTGAAAATTAAACACAGGATTATAGGCTAAATTTGTGAGACAAATGTGTGATCCTTATGGGTTATTTTTTACTTATATTTATCCAAGTGTCATTTTAAGTGGCTTTCCTTAGTATGTGGCTCCGTACTTCCCACAGGTTTTGTCTAGCCTGAGAATTCCCAAGAAGTAATCCAACACCTACTACATTTTATTTAACAATGCCGCTAAAAAGGCAACAAGTGAGTCCAAAAAAGGCAAAGACGCTTGCACCACTTGTGACGAAAATCCAGATGCAGAATCTAACGCAGTGAATTGTGATAGGTACTAACAATGGCTATGCATAGATTGTCTTGAGATCAGCCAACCTGAGTATAATCTTCAAACTAAACAGACCAGTAGATTGGGCTACGAATAAAAATGCCCTGTTTGTAAGGGTGTCCTGTATGCCCTGTTGTAAATGTAGCGTAAATGCAGCAGATTTACAAGCCAGAGTTGATAAAACACCTGAACCACTTGAACCTGCAATAACTGATGTACGTGGCCTAGATATTAAAATCAAGGATACAGTTAAGCAATCATTTAGCGAATTTAAAGAAGAACTTAAGAAAGACATTGATGTCAAGTTCATGGACATTGAAACTCGTGTTTCTAAGCTTGAACAAACTTCTAGCACTGCAGCTGATCCTGCTCTATTACAAAAGCCAATTGATTGCAGATGACAGAGATAAGCAAAGACGTAGATTCAATATTCTATCATTTGGAGTATTGCCCAGCCAAATGATGAGATTCATTCTTGATTTCTTCTCAAATGAATATGGCCTGCAACAGGTAGCAATAACAAATATCCGTCACCTCGTTAGCCCCAACAGCTCCCAAAATGAAAGTGATCCTCGCAAGACTAGTGTCATTTTTCGGTGAATGAACTGAGAATCAAGAAACTGATCCTGCAAAAATCGTTTGACTGAAAAGGAACTAACCGCATTCAGTTTAGAAATGATGTTTCTAAATTTGATGACATTGAGAGGACAAAATTGTACGAACAGCTTCATGCTGCCAATTCAATTCAATCGTTCAATGTACGAACAGCACGGCGTGCCAATGGCAAAGGAGATTTAGTCATAATAGGTGATAAAATTGTTTCAAAAAACTTGCCCACCATCGCAGCACCAGCTGCGATAGATGTGAACTAAACGACTCTGAGACCACGTAAAAAGTGTAAATAGTCTTGCATCTCTTAATATAGAAATAAGTTCAACTGATCAATCAAGCAGATCATTTTACAGTGCGAGATCAATAAACAGTACTCTCTCCGAACAAAGTGTTGTCATTAGTGACAGTTCCAATAATGGCAGCATTGAATATGAAGTATCTAATGACCCAAGTAATGACACACATAGCCAGAACAAAAGCAGCAAGCATTTGACAAGCAATGATCTAAAAGTTATCTTTAGTAATATAGACTGTTTAATATCAAAATTCCATGAAATAAAATATAGCCTACACTCTCGACAAAAAGCAGACGTTCATGCTTTTTGTGAGATAAAACCCCTCTTGGAGACATTAAGATACAGATTCCTGATTACTGATCACCAGCTTATCTCATGTAGGAGAAAGAGGAATAGCCGTATATATTCAAAGCGCTGTTAAGGCACGAGACATTTATATTAACTCAAACTATGAGCCGTATGTTGAACAAGTGTGGATGTCAGTTCTCTTACCTTTTGGGCTCTTTCATTGCATGTACAGAAGTCCCAGTTCCCCCGGCCTCGAACTGTCACTTCTTGCTGTTAGTACATCAATTGACAATAAAATAAAGTATCAAGACAATATGATATCCCGTATATTCAGGGGGTCAATGGGTCTGAATTCTCAGAAAACACTTCAATAAAACCATTTTTAGAATGTCTGTTCAATCACTCCCGGTATCAGGCAGTTAGCTTCCCGACTAGATACAGAGAAGGTCAAAACAATTCATTACTCGATTTTCTGCTAGAAAAGGACCAAGGATCTATACTGACTATCGACCCCCTACCACCATACGGAGCAAGTGATCACATTGCCATAGGTTGCAGCTTTAGACTATACCCACATGGATCAGAATTAAAGAGACATGTGTATACTTATTACAATCTAATTTGTCATGATGTGGCACAATGTGATTGGTCTTTTATTGAAATTATGCATATAGAAGAGTCATGGTCAACTATGAAAAGAATATTACTGGGAGCTATTGAAAATCACTCTCCTGCAAATTAGAAAAGGTAACTGAAAACCCTTCCATACATCAGAAAGAATTTAAAAATGTTAGGAACAGATAGAAAAAATACTGGAAGCTGTACATAAGGAATCACAACCAGGTTGATTATTACACGAAATACAAACAAGCACGTAACCAACTGCGAAATCTTACTTCAAAAACGAACGAAAAATATGAAGAATCAATAGCAGCCGCAACGAAAACTAAACCTCAAAAAATTACGGAGGTACGTATCATCTGGTAGCCCTGGTAGGCATTCTATTACACAACTTCTACTGGATTGCAGTAAAATCTATGACCCAAGGGAGATTGCCAATACATTAAATAAGCAGTTCCTCTCGGTATGTACTATCCCTGATAATACTCCAATTCCAGATCCCCCAAGGTATTAAATCCTAAGGGGCATGGCACCCATTAATATAACCATATCTGATGTAGAAACCACATTGAAAAATAAAACTACAGAGCCAGAACCCTCTCCCCCCGGCTCCTACACAAGACGTATGCAGCATTGTCGCATCCTATCACTCTTCTTTCCCAAAAGTCCCTTTGCACTAAATATATTCTGCAAGATTGGAAGGATGCTTACATCACACCTGTACATAAAGGGCGCAATAGAAATGAAGCTAACAATTATCGACCAACTAGTCTTACCTCGGCAAT